>NW_028270141.1:138212696-138363924 GCF_037043375.1 Chiloscyllium plagiosum
TATCGATGATATCTCAGCAAGAGGCCCAGCAATCAGTTCTTGGGTACACCTGATCAGGTCCTGGGGATTTATCCACCTTTACCTATTTCAAGACATCCAGCACTTCCTCCTCTGTAATCTGGACATTTTGCAAGACGTCACCATCTATTTCCCTACAGTCTATATCTTCCATACTGATTCTCTACTGATCTTTGTTTACCCTGGTCATCCATAGCAGAGATTCTTAATCATTCTTTGAGTGTCCCCCATCCCAGAGCTCTTCTCAGTTTCCAAGCCCCCCCCCCCCGCAACTTTCAAATAAGGATACAATGCAAACAGATAGACAGAAAACCATTTATTATTGAACATCAAGAAAACTTTAACTTTTTGACAAACTGGACAAAACTTAAAAAAAAGACTGTCTGAAACTGAACACCTGTCAGGCCTAGTGCAATCCTTGTGTTTTTCTGCAAGTTTCATGATTTCAGGCTCCAAAATTAGACGATGACAGTGGGAGGTCAACTCGTGTTGTGATATCAATTCTGTTCCTGGATTTTGTCAAGGGTGTGTTTCAGTGGTGGCCTTCTCTTGAAATGATCTCGAAGGTTTTTGAAGAAATCTAAGGGTCTATCCTTCTTATCTGGATGCGAGGTATCCAATTGCTTTTCTCAATTCACTAGGCCTCATGTTTTATTTGACAATGTAGTCATGCAGTTCAAACACATGGGCAAAGATGGGCTTTGTGGAAATGTGATGAAACCGTACGATAAGATATTCCACTGAATACGGCCGACACCTTTCTTTCGCCATGGAGCAAAAGGGCTTTGTCTGTGGGAAATTGTGTCTCACTAACTTGATTGAGTTTTGAGGGTAGATTATTTCTGAAAATAATAAAAATAATCATGAGGCACTTCTTACAAGGAACATAATGAACAAATGAACTGGGATGAAAAAGGCTTAGCAGGATAGGCTGATCTTCGGACAATGAAGTGTGGCGATAATGGATGTGAGAAGCCTTGATTGAATACATTGACCCGGTGCTGTCTGATTTGCGACTGACTCTGAAGTGAGGCTGTGCGGCAGGAGCTTAAGCAATTAATTTACTGCGTTGAATTCAAACGATGTGTTGGAAAGATATTATAAATAGGAGGGAAACTATTGACTCCAATGAAGGTTGTTGCTTGTGTATTTCCTCAGTTCAGTTACCAGGCCCCCCATAAACCCTTGGGGCTCCCCTTCTCATAGTTTTGAGTCTGTGGCCCCCTTCAAATGTGCCAGGGCCCCTAAGGGTGCCATATACTCCCCGTTGAGAATGGCTGATCTACAGCATCCTCAGACAGTGCAAAGCAGTTATTTATATTTTATGTCATTTTTCACACTGACATTTGGGGTTCCTCAAACAGTACTGCAGCTTGTTCTTGATATCTCACACAGACCCATTCCTCACATTCCCTCAACTACGATAGATCAAGTGATTTTAAATCAAGCAGCATAGTTATAATCCCAATCTTACAATAATTGGCCACTGCAGTGGGAACTTGAATAATTGTTGTGGCCAATTAGAGGTCTACCCCCACCCAACCCCGCCCCATTGCTGTTTGGATGAGCACATTCCTGGGATTGTTTACATGCTCTTGGGCAAATATCATTAGGTTACAGACAAGTTTCTGTCTCAAGTTTCAGTATTTATTCACCGACCAATTTTTTTTAACATGAAACTCATTCCCCACATTGTGGCATTCATGGCTCCCTTGTACCACAGGCAAATACAGGTATTCAAGTCTGCTTTTCCCTTTTTGTATATTTTCGTTTTATCCTGGGTTTGTCCCAGTTGGTTCCACATTCTGCTTTATCCCTCTCTTTCTCTTAATGGATTTAGAGTCATAGAGTCATAGAGACCTACAGCACGGAAACAGACCCTTCAGCCCAACTTGTCCATGTCAACCAGGTATCCCAATGCAATCTAATCCCATACCCGGCCCATATCCCTCCAAACCCTTCCTATTCATATACCCATCCAGATGCCTTTTAAATGCTTCAATTGTATCAGCCTCCACCACTTCCCCTGACATCTACTATTCGTTTTAATGTTTCTTGTCAATTTTCTTTCCATGTCCAAACCAAAATTTACCCATTGACCGGTATCAATATTAAAAATGAAAGGTATTCTGGCCATTGTCACATTGCTGTCTGTGAAAGCTTGCTGAATACAAATCAGACAGTCGAAATGGAAGAACAAGTTGAGCAACTATCGTTCCAGTGAGCACCTCATGGTGCAGGTGCCATGGATTTTCTCCTTCTCTGCTTCAAGTGGAGCTGGAAGTGACTGCTCTCTTGAGGTACCTCAACATGGGAGTATCCATGAGGATTACTCCACAAGCCGTTCATTGCCAGGGTGACCATCGACCACAGGGCCTTGTGGAAGGGGAGGACTCCTCAGTTGGAAGAGGCTCCAAGGAAGTGAGGGGAGACGCCAGCACTCCCTGAACCAAGGCTGCCTGAGTTCCCAGTTCTTAGGGATGTCTCTTCCATGAGACCACTGGATGGGCCACAGTTGGCAGCCGCTCCACAGCTCTGTGAGCAACACTGGGCAGGCAGTGCCCCAGTGACAGTCTCCCTCTTACTGGGAATGTTGGTGCGCTGCTCCAAAACGGAGATCAATGGTGAAACTCTGCACTCAGAACTCCGACTCTACATGGTATTGCATAGATTCCTTCATCATCTGTCTGTAGTTCCAGGGATCTCTGACAATCTGAGGCCATTAGACGAAGCAGCAGAAGTAGGCTATTCAGCCCATTGCTCTGCCATTCAAAGAGATTATGGCTGATCTGATAATCCTCAACTCCATTTCCTGCCTTTTGCCCAGAACCCATGTTTCCATCGCTGATTGAAAGTCTGTTGATCTCAGCCTTGAATATACTGAACGACGCAGCCCTTCCTTGTGTGTGATGTCTAAAGACCCAACGTCTCTGTCCTCTGAAAGGGATTCCCTCCAGTTGACTCTTTCTAACTCCGTCCTCCTGCTCACTCATGAGGTGCAGTTCACTCACTGAGATACTGATGGAAAGACCAGAGCATCAAAGGGATGGTGCCTCTTCAGGATGTTTCTCCCTGGTGAGGAAGTTACCGATGACAGGCCTGGATATATTTTGCATCGCTTCCACAGTGGGCCCTGTCGGAGACATGTGAAGGTGTCTCAGCAAGAGGCTCAGCACACCAAATCCAACAGGGAACAGCGGTTGAATAGATTGAACATAACCCTCACATTCCTGGTGAAGGGCTTATGCCTGAAATATAAACTCTCCTGCTCCTCGGATGCTGCCTGACCTGCTGTGCTTGTCCAGCACCACACATTTTGATTTTGATGTCAAGCATCTGTAGTCCTCATTTTCTCCTGGAGCACAACACTGGACAGGAGTGTCCACCACCGATACAGACTGAACCATTAGATGACCTGACTGCGGATGACGTACCATCTTCTCCAGTCCTGTCTCCTCCATTGGGGTTAGTCTGTGGATTTGTGGCACATCAGTCTTAGACAACTTCCTGGAGTCACGTCCTCCCTTCCCCTAGCCTGAGATTCACATGAGATGTTTGTCCATCTTCCTAACTCACTCGTGCATCCTGACTGAGGGCTGCTGCAGTCTCAATGACACAGTCACACATTTGATCTGGTAACGTTAGGGAAAGGTGCAGGCACTCAGGTTGCTCAGTCACTGTGAACGGCCTGTCACCTGGCTTGTAACTCACCTTTCGAGACCTTCTCAAATCCATTAAAGAGCTCGCTACACTACACCTACAATCCTCCTTGTAACTGACGGGCTACTCTGTGACCATCTCCAGCTAGATGTCAATCAGAGAATTTCTTCTTCCAGACTGAGGGACAAACACATCTCTCTTTATTTCAGAAATACACTTTATTCATAAGGATATCTTCATAGACATACAGTTACTGAAGGAGTTCAGAAGAAACAGACAAACATTGGACTTTGACTCTATCCAAACAAATCAAAGACATTTCTTACATGTACAAGATGGGCGGCATGGTGGCACAGTGGTTAGCACTGCTGCCTCACAGCGCCAGGGATCCGGGTTCAATTCCCGCCTCAGGCAACTGTCTGTGTGGAATTTGCACATTGTCTGCGTGGGTTTCCTGCGGGTGCTCCGGCTTCCTCCCACAGTCCAAAGGTGTGTAGATTAGGTGAATTGGCCAAGCTAAATTGTCCATAGTGTTAGGTATAGGGGAATGGGTCTGGGTGCGTTGCTCTTCGGAGGGTCGGTGTGGACTTGTTGGGCTGAGGGGCCTGTTTCCACACTGTAGGGAACTTAAAAAAAATTATATTTACATCTATTTGAGGCAACAGGGGGTGGGGGGAGTGTCCAATAACTGAATGGACCCCCATTTACCATCAGCAGGAAGACCTCAGACAGTGCTCTTTCCCCACTGTGTCTTGGTAGCAGCTGCCCCCAGCTTTAGTACGTCCCTCAGCACGTAGTCCTGGACCCTGGAATGTGCCAGTCTGTAACACTCAGACCAACAAGTTTCAGACAGGCCAAAGAGCATCTTTTACCAAATTGATGGTTCTCCTCCCACAGTCCATGTTCATCCTGGTGTGTCCCAGGGAACAGACTGTGGAGCACAGAGGCCTGCATCACCCAGCTGCTCAGGACAAACATCAACAAAAATGACTGCATCTCTCTCCAGTCTTCCTTTGTAAATGCACAGTTCAGCAGGAGATGAGTGACATTCTCTACTGGCCCCCCTCCCTCCCCCACCCAACAGCCATTTCGAGGGCAGCGTGTGGTGGTGCAGAGAGTCCGGGCGTACATGAAGGATCAGACAGGCAGAGCCCTTCTCACCACCAGCCGATTGCTGTCCTGGTGCTTGTTGGAAAGTTCTGGAGATGAGACGTTCTGCCAGAGTGACAGTCTGCTCAGGGAACTAGCTGACATGATCCACCTTCTCCTTTTCCCGCAGGGTCTCAAGGACACTACATGCTGACAACTTCCTGATGGGTTTGTGGTCAAAGGTGTTTTTCTTTGCAGATTTCTCCATGAAGGACAGGAGACTGGGAACGGTCCGACTACTTCTCAACATTAGGGACAGGTGGAACCTCGATACGTAGTGACACTTGGTGTTCATGTATGCAAGGCTTGATGCAGCTGAACACAAAGGTGGCCATCAGGATGACAGCAGGATTGGGCACATTCCCCCCACTCCCCGCCCCCCCACTATGATCCAGAGTTTTGGACATGGTATACTGTGGGACATCACTCTTCTTGCAGACTGCATCTACCCAAACCTGAAGGGAGGCATCTGTGAATCTAGCAAAAGGCTGCCTGGAGACTCCTGACTTGGTTGGTGTTAGTTTTCGGAATTCCTCGTTACAAACAAAAGCAATTTCAGTTACGGCTGTCGCTTGTCTCTGAAAGTTGCCCTCCTGCAGCCAGATCACTCCCAGTGACTTGAAGTGGGTACACAGCCTTGCCTTAGAGCCAATTAGGGCATTTGAAAATCCGCGTGGTGTCACCGGTGCTGGTGCATTGTAAGCTCTTGATGGGGAAATGTCCTGGGTGCAGCACTTTCTTCCTCCAAACATTAACCTGATGTTTTCAGATACATTTTTAGCAAGTCCTGCCTTTGTTGCACTTCAAGCATTTGTAGCTTTTAGATTTTATTGTACCTATCATAAACGTCAAATGCAGGTAGCATTCTCCCCTATTAAATGTGTTTATTGTTGTGAATGCTCTTTTGTTTATATAGCTGTCCTGTATTAAATGTTTTGTTGTGAAAGAATTATTACCCTTAGCATCAGTGCTTAAGAATCTGGGTGCTTTGTTTCAGCTAAGTGTTGTGCCTCTAATCATTCATCTCTAACGGAATTCTCGTTAAGCTTTCTAAATGATAGTATTGACTCCTTTCTCCCCTCAAAACTGGTTTTGCCACTGCATTGTTTTTGCTTCATTCTTTGTCAAGAATCTGTCCCAACCCAAGAGATCACATTGATAGTTTGCATAGTTTCTTGCAAGGGTTTTTTTCCATTCTGGTCGGGATTTTGTTTTGGGGTGGGGATCTGCATAAAAGAAAGATCTTTTTGTTGCTAAGATTCCTGTTTAACAAGCCCAGCTCATGTGACAAATGAAGCAGATTGAATTTTAACCTCCTTAATGCTGGCATGTCCACACCAGTGCTGTGCCCGATAAACCACCCAGAAAAAAGAAAGGTCTGCATGCAAAAACCATCTATGCTGTGTCATAGCGCAATAATGTCTAATGAAGTGTAACATGGTCATGACCAGATCATTTGATTTCAATGATGTTGGGCGAGACACTAATATCTCCATTAGCCTCAAAACATGGCTGCCTGATTAGTTGTATGAACTTGCCTCCAGAGTCACTACGTCAAAACTCTCCTGGCTATTTAAAACTTAGTTGCCTGTACCTAAATTCACATTTAGGTTCTATTCCCCATAAACATCCTTCAACTACATCCAGATTTTAAAACAGTCATCCTTGAGCTTAACACCTTCCACCTCCCTTTGTCTGTAACCTTCTCCATCCAGCATCCCTCTTGAGATTTCTCCTTGTTCTCTTTCTGGCCTATTACAGATTATAGAATCCCTACAGTGTTGAAATGGGTCCTTCGGCCCAATAAGTCCACACTGATCCTCCAAAGAGTATCCCACTCAAACCTATTCCACTACTCTATTACTCTACATTTACCCCTGCACCTAACCTACACATCCCTGAACACTATGGGGCAATTTAGCATGGCCAACCCACCCATCCTGCACAGCCCAGGACTGTGGGAGGAAACCGAATCACCCGGAGGACACAGGGGGAAATGTGCAAACTTCACAGAGACAGTCGCCTGAGTCTGGAATCGAGCCCAGGTGCCTGGTGCTGTGAGGCGCCACTCTGCCTCCCTTCTTACTACTTACATCCCTTTCTAGCTTTGTTCAGCAGAAAACCTGCATATACTGCGTGGCCTCTGACACCAGCACTTGTGAAAGTCCGCTCATCACAGCCTGCCCACTGGAAAATGTCCCATTTATCCTGAGTCTCTGTCTCCTGTCCACTCACCTCCATGCTATCCCCAGATCCTTGGGCTCGTATCCTATCTGTTGTATGTTTGGCTCTTTAGAGAATACCTTTTAGAAACTCAAGTTACACCTGCAGGCTTCCCTGTAGTGACACCCCTTGTTACAGCCTCAGGAACTTCAATGCATTTGTTGAACCCAGGTGGTCTGCTGGCTAACTCCTTTCTGAAGGTTGCAAATGGTGCACGCCAAGGACACCATTTCATGCGCTTTTGTCGCCTGGCAGTAGTTAAGTAAGGGACAGTACCAAATACAATGTTTCAGCCAGGTGACCAAAAGTTTGATCAAAGAGGTAATCTCATTAATGAAGAGTGAGCAGTGCTGATTAAGAGTTTCTCATTGAATAGCAATGAAGACTTAATGGGCTGAATGGCCTACTTTTGCTCTTATGGTCTTATGGAATTCTATTTCTTTTTGCCCACGTAGCAGGAGGGATTGCTGACAACAGTAAAACAAATAAAATCAGGAACACTGCTGCCTCACAGCGCCGGGGACCCAGGTTCAATTCCAGCCTCGGGTGACTGTCTGTATGGAGTTTGCACATTCTCCCAGTGTCTGCGTGGGTTTCCTCCAGGTGCTCGGATTTCTTCCCACAGTCTAGAGATGTGCAGGTCAGGTTAATTGACCATGCTAAATTGCCCCATAGTGTTCAGGGATGTGCACGATGGGTGGGTTGGCCATGGCAAATGCAAGATTACAGAAATAGGGTAGGGGCCTGGGTGTGGGTGGGATGCTCTTTGGAGGGTCAGTGTGGACTCGATGGGCCAAATGGCCCGCTTCCACATTGTAGGAATTCTATGACAGGTTAAGTAGATGGACAACAGGAATCAAAGTGTGAGCCAACTTGGCAATGTAAAGTTATTCACTTTGTGAAGGGAAAAGCAGAATATTCTTTTCAAAAGCATTAAGCTCTAATACAGAAATTGCTGGAAAAACTCAGCAGGTGTGGTACCATCTGTGGACAGAAAGCAGAGTTAACGGTTCAGGTCCCCTTGACCCTTCTTCAGAAATTTCTAATGTTGTTGTGAAAGGAGATTTGGATGTACCTATACATGGACCACAAAAATTTCGCATACAGATACATCAAAGAGTTAAAGAGGCAAATGTTATATTGGCCTTTATTTGAAGGAAAGTGGAGTATACAAATAAAGAAATCTTGCTACAATTGTACAGGGTTTAGGTGAGATAATTCCTGGAATATTGTGTACTGGAGGCCTCTAGATTTAAGGAAGTATATATCTGCATTGGAAGCAGGGTAACGAAGATTTACCATACATTCCAACCAGGAGGGCTGTCTGTCATGGGAAGCTGAGTAAATTGGGTTTGTGTTCTCTGGAGTTGAGAAGAATGAGAGACAGCCTCATTAAAACAGACAAGAACTGTGGATGCTGGAAATCTGATACAAAAGCAGAAATTGCTGGAGAAACCCAGCAGGTCTGGCAGCATCTGTCGAGAGAACACAGAGTTAACACTTCCAGTCTGATCTCCCTTCTTAAGAACAACTTCTGAGTTTCTCCAGCAAGATTCTGAAAGGGCTTGCGAGAGCAGACACTGATGTTGTTTCACTCAGATCTCCAGCATCTGCAGTCCTCACTTGCGTCCTGTGGAATCTAAGGCATGGGGGCAACGACTCAGGATAAAACGTCAATTATTTCAGAATAAAATCAAAAACTGCTGGAAAATCTCAGCGGGTCTGGCAGCAGCTGCGGTAAGAAAGCTGAGTCAATGTTTCAGGACTGATGAACCTTCTTCGGAACGTCATCATAGGTCAATGATTTCGAACTGGGATGAGGAGAAATTAATTTACTCAAAGCGTTGTGAAGCCTTAAAACTTTCTGTCTCTGAGTGTTACAAGTGTTCCATTGCTGAAGATATTTCAGGTTGTGCCAGGCAGATTATGGATCCTTCTGGGAATCGAAGGATTTGGGAAACTTTAGTTAGAGTTAAAGAGTCATAGAGATGTACAGCATGGAAACAGGCCCGTCGGTCCAACCCGTCCATGCCAACCAGATATCCCAACCCAATCAGATGGTCAATCAAGTTCATAATGAATTGCAGAATAGACTCAAAGGACTTTCTCTTCATATAACAATGTTCTTAATTCCATCATTCGCATCACATCAAGCAGGGTGAAGATCTGATTTGAAACTATGACACTCTGGATCTCAGTCTATTCCTTCTCTGCACTCTGTACAGACTAAACACAGAAATCTAGCAACATGTTATTCCCCTGCCCCTGAACTGTGTAAAGGATTATTATCTTCTTGCTGTTGCGGTAGTTCTGTACAGTTTGGGTATGTTTTGTAGTTGGTTAGTTTCAATATTGAACAGAGAGTGGTGTGGCAGGTGCCAACGAACATTCTTGCGAGAAGGTGGTGGGGAGGAGGAAGAGGAAGAAGAAGTGGGGAAGCAATCTTTCTGCCCAAACCCAACACTGAACTGAGCAATAGCTGGAAGCACAGCCCCAGATCGCCATTCACAAACAGTCTCACACTCCTGACCTTTCCTCTGTAATTGCCTATCACTGGCTGTTCCCTTCCCCATAAAGTGACACAAAAATATCCATGCCAAATTAATGGTTAATTGAACGGTGCCATTGTGGACATGACAGCAAAATAGTCAGCCTTTACTTCATTTTGACTGGCCTTTAGGGGTAACCCTGACCCCAGAAGGTCTGGCTGCAGCCTCCACCATCTCATCATTGGCAGCAGAATGTGAGCTGCCAGGCTGACGGTCAGCAGTGAAAGGCATTGTGGAGTGGCAGGGCTGGCAGCACATTCACTGGGAATGCAGGTTCTCTGCCAAGCAACTGATTGCCAGGATACTGTGGTGCCCTGGAAGCTGTTTTAAATGGTATGTTCCATTGGTGAGAGTGGTCTAATCTTCCACTACAGCTGTTCAACATTGGACGGCTGCTTCAGTGGAAGATGGTGGATGCTGCGCTGTGACTGCCTCTCTCAGTGCGTTGATGGAGATAGCCACCAGTTCAATGTAGGAAGGGAAAGCCCCCAAACTCTGCACAAAGTCCTGAGCTCTTCCATGCTCTTTAACATTGCATGAGGCTCTCTAGCAACCATTCCAATGCATGAAGCATTTTGGGTTTTTATACACATCAGTCTTCTTCCATAACCTCATCTATTGAAACCATCATCTGAATCCTCTGCAGTAAAACCTGTGTGTTGACTGCACCCTCTGGTAAACTAGCCCTTGTGTTACTCTTCTTTTATTCCCCTTGCCATTGTGTGCTGTATCTGGTGTCTCACCTCATGCAGGTCCCTCCTCTGTGCTTTCCTTGGAATTACAAACAATCTCACATCTGACCTGGCATCTGACTGTGAAATTAAGTCTTCACTTCCTCAGTATTTCCTTCCTCTCTCTCCCCCTCCTAGGCCAGTTCAGTCTGGGACAAATTCAGCAGGTCTGGCTGCATCTATGGAGAGAAACCAGAGTTAACATTCTGGTTGCGTGACCCTTCCTCAGAACTGGACAAATGTCTGGTTACGGTGCAGTAGATGAGAATATAAGAAACGCAATGTTGACACCATCAACAACTTCAAAGTCACAAGATATTGAGGGATGGGGGAGAAGTTGGATGAGAGAGGATGGATTAGTTACCTGGATATCCTCATTTCCAATTGTTTCAGCCTAATAATGGCTCTTCCCTTCATGGTTAGCAGAGTCTCCTGAATAGGAGCTTGGATATACAGTTCTGTCTCTTCTGCCTTCAGTTGTACACCACCTTCTACTATGTTTGAGAGGCAACTGTAACAGTGTCATTGTGAGGTGCCTTTCACAGTTGAATATTTGCCAATATGTGCAAGCTGAGAATGTAGATTTGAAGCTTGCAACAGTGGTAAGTGGGTAACAATGAGGTGAAGCAGATGAGATTATCCGATTGATGGTAGTTGAGTGATAGGGGAACGATGAACTGAGCTGATTCTGAGATTGGGGGATAAGTTGGGTAGATTACATTATTTGAAGATTCATCCCTTTACCATTACTACCAGGCGAGATGAACATCCTGTTCTTGGAGTTACACTCTTAACATTGGTGTCCATGGCTTTGGTGTGCCATTTGCTTGAAAATGTATTGAGGCGTTTCAGAGAAGAATGACATCTATTTCTATTGCATTTCTAGTTGTTTCCAATTTGAAATGCTGTGTCCTTGGTTTGTATACCTGATGTTGAGTATATATTGTACATGTTAAGATGACTGCAGTGGAACAAGCTGTATAGAGACAAGTTACATTTTTATGCCAAATTCTACAACATTCATATTCAGATACTTGTACATTTTTTATTACAATTTTCAAGATATATTTTGAGGAAAAGAAATAACTTTTGAGCATGTGCTGGGGATGGGGCTCATGCATCCCCTCAGCAAGCCCCCCTATACATTTTTCTTTATCGAAACCTTGCAGCCCCCACTTCCAAATGCTGTGTTTGGAAACCCCACTGCCCGTTGTCTTACAGGTTTACCTCATTTCCTGCTGTCAGCATAGTTTCACCACTCCGAACTCTCAGTCCAGCCACAATGCACCTCCCTTGAAGAGGGGCAGGGTAGCTTTAATTGAATGGCAGCTCTTGTGAAATCGCTTCACTCCTAAAGGTGCAATATGAATGAAAGTTGTTGTTGTATTTCTTGACAATTAGAATGTCATTCTTTCCGGTGAATGTGCTCATATGGAAATGGTACTCAGTCTGATCACTGACTTGTGACCTCACATGAAACAAGTTGTCAATGGTTTGCTCAGTGTCCCCCTGACTGTTGAATTACTCTTTGGGGAAAGACAATTGGTGGAACTTAATCTGCTCCTTGACTTTTCTTGTAATTCAGTTACAATTGCGCAAATGCTGAATCCTGGTAGAAATGATCTATCTGGAAATCCTCAGGACAGTCCACTCACTAGTACAAAGGGATCTTCCAAACCATCCAGCACCAAGCCTGCAGTGTATTTCAGGAAGGAAACTTTCCACAAAATGGACATTTGGGATGCTATAGAAAGGGTGATTTTTCATGGTGTAGCAATGTGGGATGTCACTAGGTGAACAGTGGGTGCTGATGTGAGGCACTGCGAACGTTTGTAGTGATGGAAGGGATCTCTAAGGCTCTGAATATAGGTTCTCTTTATGCAGCAATATGGGTGTTCCTTAAAAAGATTTAAAAGGGACCTAAGGGGCAACATTTTCACACAGAGGGTGGTGCATGGATCGCATGAGCTGCCAGTGAAGTGGTGGAGGCTGGCACAATTGCAACAGTTAAAAGGCATCTGGATGGGTATATGAATAGGAAGGGTTTGGAGGGATATGGGCTGGATGCTGGCAGGTGGGACTGGATTGGGTTGGGATATCTGGTCGGCATTGACAGAAGGGTCTGTTTCCGCTCTGTACATCTCTATGACTCTGTGAGTCTATGACTCGATGCCTTTCACTTGAAAGGCACTATCCACAGTTTAACATGGAATAAAACTTCAAATCACCCACTTTTCCTGCACACAGCAGGGTGACATCTGTGAGGAACAGAGGAGTAAATGGAAAAGCAGGTGAGCAAGGCTTCACTCAAATATCTTGCACAGCCCTCTCTTCCCCTCCCCCTTCCATTCACCCGGGAGGTGGAGGTTAGTACAATGATGCAAAACAATTTGGGGATGACTGATTGAAAGAAAGACACACCCTCAAGTTGGCTCTGGTATATCAATCCTGATTCACAGTTGACTATCAACTTCAGAGTTTTGACTGTGTTTGTGACAGTCAGGATAATCTTTTCACAAACGTACAGTTTGTTGTAAGTAACACCATGTCGACTCCAGCAACTTCAACTAGCCCCATACCTTCTGGGGGGAAAGTGTGTACAACATTCCCAGAGATCCTGATGTTGGGTGAATTTGTGAGTAACGTTATTTTGTAATCTTGCTGAAAGTAATTGAGAAATGTTGCCTTATTTTAATGTTGTGAAAAAGTGTATGTTTTCCAAAATGCTTGATGTTCTAGGATGTTTGTAGAAAGCATGTGATAGGGAACTGGAGATGGGGTGATGTGAAGGACAGAATACAGTCAAAAGGGGACTGAAGGTGGTGGGGGACGAGGTGATGTGAGTGTACAAACACAGACAGGTAGAAAGGAATACAAGAAACCAGGATAATTTGAAGCGAGGGGGAGGGAGGAGATTTCACGAATCCAGAGCAAAAGGGGGAGAGAGGGTAAGAGGATCAGTGTAGGAAATGGGGCGGGGGTAGATAATAAATGGAAAATAAACCAATGATTGCCTTTCAAAACGGATCTGAGGAAAAAAAGTAACTTTAAAAATGTTAAAAATCACACAACACCAGGTTATAGTCCAACAGGTTTAATTGGAAGCACACTAGCTTTCGGAGCGACGCTCCTTCATTAGGTGATAGTGGAGGGCTCAATCGTTTAGATTGATTCTAATCTAAAAAGTGACATAACAGAGTTTTCCATCAATCTAAACATCAGGTCATAGACAGAGAACACAGGGGGCTAACACCTTCAACATATTGTCTAGCTATCACTCACCCGAGAATGCAACTTTTAAAAAAAGGTTTTGTGATTTACACATGAAAGAAGTGAAACTATCACTGTATTCTAACAGATGACAGGCTCAACAATCAATTTTTCAATGTATAATTTCAGTTACATCACACTGTAAATCTTTGCTATAAATTCTGTGTTACGATCGAGCCCTCCACAATCACCTGATGGAGTGTCGCTCCGAAAGCTAGTGTGCTTCCAATTAAACCTGTTGGACTATAACCTGGTGTTGTGTGACTTTTAACTTTGTACACCCCAGTCCAACACCGGCATCTCCAAATCATTTAAAAATGTTCACATTCATAATTAAATCAATAATCCTGATGAAGAAGTGTTGGTAATTCTTTCACCCTTGGTGAAAGGATTGAAAAGTCTCAGTTTTGATAGCTGTAACCTGTTGTTACAAAACACTGTCTCCAATTCCATGGGGACAGGTTGAAAGCACCACTGGGTTTGGAATGAATTCACTTGGTGGGGTTATACCGCCCCCCTGGGAGGGGGAGCGAACCCATTCAGTACAGTACGGGGCATCGATTGTCTTTCCCTCAATTCTGGATCAGTGGTGCTGGAAGAGCACAGCAATTCAGGCAGCATCCGAGGACAGGCAAAATCGACGTTTCGGGCAAAAGCCCTTCATCAGTTTTTACCTCTGTCTTTCCCTCAAACCGATTTGCAAAACGTGCTTTAGAACCGGACTGACTGAGCTCAGTGTGTCCCTATTGGGAAATTTGGGAGAACGCCTTTTAAATTGCAAACCCGGAGGGTTGCTCAGATGTGGAGAGCACTTAAACGTTAGATAAATAACGATCCTACAGCGGAGACAGCACACAGGAGGGTTACTGTACCTATTGAACAGGCTCAGGATTACAACATGAAGTTGATTTTAAGTGAAGATTCAGCCTTTAGTGCGAAGCTTTGTTTCCCCCCCCCCCCCTTTCTGTACATTGCCAGCTCTGGTTGTGAGGTTCTGATCTGACTGTAGCCACTTATAGTGTCCTTGTGTAAATCAGGTGATATCAGGCTTGGCTCTGCTATTCACGTCGCTCCATTGCGGTTTGGATAAAAACTGGGAGTGATGTAAAAACAGCTCGTTTATATTTTGTATAAAACATCACCTAAACTCAACTCCAATCTTCCCCCCCCCCCAAAAAAAAAAATTCTGACCCTGCATTCACGTTAATTGCTGCTAAACTGTCACTTACGCATGTTCCCCCTCCCCTTTAAATTTAAATCTCTGAAATCCGGATTCTCGGCATATTTTTGACATAAAACCTGTATCAGTATTTGCAGCTGGAAGGGTCTTTGCTCTGCCCTCCCTGGATAGTGGTGAGATCACAGGTTGATAACAACAGCCTTTCCCCCGCCGCCCCCATTCCTTTGTAGCGTTGGGTCAGGGAGGGGCAATTGAGCCAGAATTCTTGTTGCTGGTCTCTATCCAGTCAGCTCTGGTCGGAACGAGTTTGCCTGAGAACGGTGTCATGGTCTGTCACGTCGCTCCCCCACTCCCCTCACTGAACTGGAAAAACTTGTCGGTTTAGTTCACTCAAGAGTCTGGGACAGAGGCCTGGCCTAGAGAGCTCCAGCACAGTGGGAATTCAGGGCTGCAGCATTGGGAGGTGGTAGGAATTGCTTCTCCTTGTCTCATCGCTTATGGTGGGAGTGCGTTAAAAGAGCAAACCAATCACCATGTTTAATATATAAAAGCAAAATGCTGCAGATGATAAAACCAAAGTGCGAATTTATTGGAGAAAGCTGCAGGTCTGACAGCATCTGTGGAGAGAATTCTTTGAGAGTCACAGGACTCAATGTTAACTTGTTTCTTTCTCCACAGATGCTGCCACACAGCTGAGTTTCTCTTGCATTCTGTATTTTGCCTTTTGAACAAGCTTACCATGTTGGATCACTGTTAAATGAATTTGACCACAGCCCAGCTGCTAACAATCCCTCCCAGAGCAGGGTTGTGGGTTCAAATCCATGCTGATGATTGTATACTAGGAGAAATTGAGGACCGCAGATGCTGGAGATCAGAGCTGAAAAATGTGTTGCTGGAAAACGCAGCAGGTCAGGCAGCATCCAAGGAGCAGGAGAATCAACATTTCGGGCATAAGCCCTTTTTCAGGAATGAAGAGGGTGTGCCAAGCAGGCGAAGATAAAAGGTAGGGAGGAGGGAGTAGGGGGAGGGGCGTTGGGAATGCGATAGGTGGAAGGAGGTTAAGGTGAGGGTGATAGGCCGGAGAGGGGTTGGGGGTGGAGAGGTCGGGAAGAAGATTGCAGGTCAAGAAGGCGGTGCTGAGTCTGAGGATTGGAGGGGCAGGGTTCAAGGGCGGAGGAGCGGGAAGTGGAGGAGATGTGGTGGAGAGCATTGTCAATCACGTCTGAGGGGAAATTGCAGTCTTTGAAGAAGGAGGCCATCTGGGTTGTTCGGTATTGGAACTGGTCCTCCTGGGAGCAGATGCGGCGGAGACGAAGGAATTGGGAATATGGGATTGTGTTTTTACAGGGGGCAGGGTGGGAGGAGGTGTAGTCTAGGTAGCTGAGGGAGTCGGTCGGTTTATAAAAACGTCTGTGTTGAGTCGGTCGTCCGAGATAGAAATGGAGAGGTCTAGGAAGGGGAAGGAGGAGTCTGAGACGGTCCAGGCAAATTTGAGGTCGGGGTGGAAGGTGTTGGTAAAGTGGATGAACTGTTCAACCTCCTCGTGGGAGCACGAGGTAGCGCCGATACAGTCATCGATGTAGCGGAGGAAAAGGTGGGGGGTGGTACCAGTGTAGCTGCGGAAGATGGACTGTTCCACATATCCGATGATTGTATATCCCAAAGAAAACTATGATGCGAAGGTGTCAGTGTTGTACTGGGATAGACAAAGTTTAAAAATCGCACAACACCAGGTTATAGTCCAACAGGTTTATTTGGAAGCACTAGCTTTTGAAGCTCCTTCATCAGGTCGTTGTGAAGCAACGCTCCGAAAGCTAGTGCTTCCAAATAAACCTGTTGGACTATAACCTGGTGTTGTGTGATTTTTTTTTTAACAAAAAAAATTTAGATTAATTCTGCTCGGTCAGAGGACTGTTTCCGTTGGGGGTATGTCCAATTTAAAGTACGTAGAACATAGAACAGTACAAGACAGCACAGTACAGGCCATTCGGCCCTCAATGTTGTGCCGACCTTTTATCCTACTCTAAGATCAAACTAAACTACATACCCTTCATTTTGCTATCATCCATGTGCCTCTCCAAGAGTCGCTTAAATGTCCCGAATGTACCTGACCCTACTACCACTGCTGGCAGTGTATTCCACACACCCACCACTCTGTGTAAAGAACCTACCTCTGACATCTCCTCTAAACCTTCCTCCAATCACCTTAAAATGATGCCCCCTTGTGATAGCCATTTCTGTCTTGGGAAAAAGTCTCTGGCTATCCACTCTCATGCTTCTCATCATCTATCAAGCCAGCTCTCATCCTTCTTCACTCCAATGAGAAAAGCCCTAGCTCCTTCAACCTTTCTTCATAAGACCTGCCCTCCAGTCCAGGCAGCATCCTGGTAAATCTCCTCTGCACCCTCTCTAAAGCTTCCACATCCTTCCTATAATGAGGCAACCAGAACTGAACACAATATTCCAAGTGTGCTCAAATGTTGACTCTCCTGCTCCTCGGATGCTGCCTGACCAGCTGTGCTTTTCCAGCATCACACTCTTCGACTCTGATCTCCAGCATCTGCACTGCTCACTTTCACCCATATTCCAAGTATGGCTAACCAGGACTCTGTAGAGCTGCAGCATAACCTCGTGACTCTTAAACTTAATTCCCCTGCTAATGAAAGCCAACACACCATGTGCCTTAACGACTCTATCAACCTGAGTGGCAATTTTGAGGGATCTATGGACATGGACCTAAGATACACCTGTTCCTCCACACTACCAAGAATCCTGCCTTAATCCTGGTATTCTGCATTCAAACTTGGCCTTCCAAAATGAATCATTTCACACTTTTTTCCAGGTTGAATTCCATTATCCACTTACCAGCCCAGTTCTGCATCCTGTCAATGTCACGTTGCAACCTATAACAGCCCTCCACAGCATCCACAACTCCACTAACCTTCGTGTCATCAGAAAACTCACGAACCCACCCTTCCACTTCCTCATCCAAGTAATTTATAAAAATCACAAACTGCAGAGGTCCCACAACAGATCCCTGTGGAACACCTCTGGTCACCGAGCTCCAGGCTGAATACTTTCCATCTACTACCACCCTAAGTCTTCTATTGGCCAGCCAGTTCTGTATCCAGACAGTCAAATGTTCTTGTATCACATGCCTTCTTAGTTTCTGAATGAGCCTACCATGGGGAACCTTCCAAAGTGTGGAGGAATTATCCCCAACACCTTGGCCTCTATTAATCCTGCAATCGACAGCATTTAAAATGATCTTGGTTGCTATTTGAGTTTATTGACTGCATGTCCTACATTGCAACTTGATCTTGGCCAACAGATGGAAACCATGGTAACTGCACTGCAATACATTTCATGGCTAGAAGAACTTTGGGATATTCTGAATTTTTTTTTCTCAATATTTTATCAAAGCTAATAGATATGTCATCTAAGCTGGTTTCACCAATTTATTTAACAATTGGGACAAATGTGCAAGCATGAAACATTAGGAAGGGGAAGAAAACTGAACAGGCAAAAGAGACACTTACTCAAACACTCTTAATTTGGTGCTCGTGATCCTTATGAACAAATAGTTCTAGTCATAACAGGCATGACCTTGGACAAATTACTTTCTGAATTCTGTTATTATAATTACTCTTCATGCTTTTCCTTCATATATGCCTGTCCAATTGACTGAATATTAATGTGGATTCAGCCTCCAGCTCTAACACTGAATGCCACAGCATTGTAACTCTCCATAGTAAATAACCTGTTTTTTTTTGCCTATTAAACTGCTCAAGAAAGCTCAATTTTAAAGTGGAAGTTGAGGCTCCATTTCCGATTTGGAATTTGTGAGGGTGAAACTGAATTTCAGTTGAGGCTTGAGTTTGAAGGTGGAAACTTGTCTGCAGCTGAGGTGGGTTTGAAATTAGAAACTAAACCTGAAATTGTGGTTGATTACCGCTGTGACCAAAGTGTTTGAAACTAAGGTTGAAGGTTGAATGAAAGCTGTACAATTTGAAGTAATTTCTTATTTCTGCCAGGGCTGGAAGTGAAATGATGTTTAAGGTCAAGGTTGAGTTGGTTTCTATTTAAACCGTGAGTGAACCCACCTCTCCCCATTTTAATTTTCCCTCCAATTCTCTCCCCTTTCAAAGCCTAGTGACACTTCTTTGGGTGCTATAGTTGGCAGTTGTCTTCCTATTCCCTTGCCCTTTTTGGGATGAAGCCCTTATAATAAGTGTTTAACTTTAAGTCACCTTGGCCAAACATCTTTGGGTGACATCCACAGTGTGCATTTTTCCAGCAGGGATCTTATTTCTAGCTCAAGAAGGAAGCCAACTGATAAAGCTTCCCTTTACTCAGAGAGTAGTAAGGATATGGAATGCATTACCTGCAATGGTAGTAGACTCACCAAGTTTAAGTTCATTTAAGTCTTCACTGGACAGGCATATGGATGTAAATGGAATAGTGTAGATGGATGGGCTTCAGATTAGTAAGACAGGGCGGTGCAATATCGAGGGTCAAAGGGCCTGTACTGCGCTGTAATGTTCTATGTTCTATGCTTTAGGATTAGCAAAGGAATCATTTGGTGGCTGCATGTTGTTGGTGATAATTAATCATGGATTTCAACGTATCTAGAGCAAATTCAATTGTGAAATGCTTTCAAAGTCATACATCCAGAGTAATTTCTTCCTCCTAAGCCTTCCTATATTCATTGTCTTAAATTATTCCTGATTGGTTTTGTAAATCTTTAGACCATTTTAAGTAAACTTATTTGCTCCCACTGCCTCCCTTTCTAGAACTTTAACATTTTCTCACCATTTTGTTTCTGTTCTTTACTTGTGGATTAATTACTTTTCCAGTGTTTGGCCTGGTCCTCTGGTTTTAATGTTCTGAACGTGATAAACCCAAAAAGTCCATGTGGTGATGAATGACGTTAATGTTATTGAACGTTTGAGCAGCCTGAAAGTGGCTTGTGGCAAAGCCATAATCATGACCAAGTCGTTCTTGAAGTGCAATGACACTTGGGCTGGGTCAGATTCTGTGGCTAATTAGATTTGTTTTGTTTGTGTTTTGTCTTTTAGGTTTTTGGTGGCCTGGTTTGGATCCTTGTGGCTTCTGCTCGCGTTGCATTTCCACCGGACCAAGGCTGGGTGATGTTTGTTTCAGTTTTCTGCTTCGTGATCACTACATTGCTGCTCATCCTCTACACAGCTGGAGTTCAGAACAGTTCAACTGCTTGGATGGCAGTGGTATGTCTCTGGCCTTTCTACCATCTTTCCATTATTATGACCAATACAAGTTTGCTGTTATGCTCTCACCTCCAAGGTTAACTAACTGGAAATGTCTTCTGACCATCAAATATATACTGGGAAAACCCCCAGGACTATGGAGGATGTGTGAGCGAACTAGCTCCTAGTGACAGTAAGGGAGAATTGTTTCTGGCCACAATGGTGGGAGTGCAATGTGATGTTTTTTTAATATATAAAAGGAGACATGATCAGACCTTGTAAGTGTAAAGTGTGGAGGAACATGGCTGTTTTTTTGTTTAATGAAAGAAATATTGGACTGTGCTATAAAATTCGATAAGCGCCGTGTAGGGTTAAGCTGAATACCACCCTAAAATAACTGCTCAGATTTTATGTATAAAATAAACGCAAGCTTTTTTTTTGGAGAAGAGGGTTTTCTGAATAAAAATAGATACCAATGAATTGTCTTGAATCTACATGGAGTTAGGGAATATCTAAGGACAGCTCAAGTGTAGAATTAAATGGCGGGGGAGGGGGCGGTTGTGGGGGGTGGGGGGAGGAGGCGGGTGGTGGTAATTTGGCCCAATTATATAAATGGGTTCAAAGCAGTGAAATTATATTGATCCCCTTGTTTAGTTTTCTCTCTGGGTTACACTTGTTCTGGGGATAAATGCTTCCCTGGTACCTCATCAAGTTGCCATTATTCACGTGGAACTATTCAAAGAAGCTTTGGTTTATTTTTTGACTCCCTTTCTCTGGGTATGCATTGAGTAGAATTACTGGATTATAACCATGGGTGATAACCTTATATTTAAGCCAGCCATTGCAGGGTCCCTAGTAGATCCTCACTGGCTGTCAAATAGGCAGTACATCAGCAAACATAATCTTTTTTGGACAGACTTGGAGTGGGAGTGGACTGCATTGAAGTGTACATTACAAAATATCTGTGAATTAGTTTCTCATTTTGTGCTTCCTCTTGTTTTAGGACGTCTTCTACCATTTCATTGCTGCAGTGTTTTATTTAAGTTGTGCTGTACTGGAGGCTAGTGACACAAGATTTCGTTTTATCTTTCTGAATCAAGTGCTCAAAATCAACATTGCTGCTTCAGTAAGTCTCTGTTTTGTTGTGCAGTTTTTTTTTAATGCTGCATACCTGCTTAATGAGTAATCAAAATAGACTTTTTTCATCCATAGAATTAGTAATGCCAAACAGCAAAATAATAATAATGAACAAGATGGTTTAATGAGAACAACGCAGGAGTAGGGTGTCTGAAACTTTGAGGTGTCAACTTGGAGAAGCCATAAAACAACAAGGGCATACTATAGACAGCTTAGTAATCATCTAACCAAAAGATCAAACCAAGGCTGGGCAGCGGTGCCAAATCCAGTTATAAATGGCAGATGGATAAGAACTGATAGGAATCCCGTGAGCATGTCCAGTCTCAGTGGTAGTGGATCTCTGCACTTGAGTGTGAAAGACAAAGTTTAGCACTTGCACTGTCCATTGGCAGAACTGCAGCAGGGGTGATCCATCTTGACCTTCTCTTAAGGGGAGCGGGGAGGCACCCCAACATAACTTGTCATGTTTCATCCAGTTTGTTTAATTCCACATTGAAATGGCTTGGGGCACAGGGTCCATGATGAAGTGTTACAAGGTTTGTCTTGGAACTAGCCACTAGTTGTACTGGAACAGCTTGGCTAGAAATTGTCAAGAGTGTGGTGCTGGAAAAGCACAACAAGTCAGGCAGCATCCGAGGAGCAGGAAAATCAACATTTCGGGCAAAGGCCTTCATCAGGAATGAGGCTGGGTGCCTCGGGGATGGAGAGATAAATAGGATTGGGAGGAGCTGGGGGGAAGGTAGCTGAGTGCAATATGTGGATGGAGGTGGGGTTAAAGCTGATAGTTCGGAGGGGAGGCTAGAGCAGATAGGTGGGAAGGAAGATGGACAGGTGAGGCAGGTCATATGGGTGGTGCTGAGCTGCAAGGTTTGAACTAGGATAAGGTAGGGGAGGGGAAATAAGGAAACTGGCGAAATCCACATTGATGCTATAGGGTTGGAGTGTCCCGAAGCTGAAGATGAGGCGTTCTTTTTCCAGGCGTCGGGTGGTAAAGGAGTGGCAATGGAGGAAGCCCAGGCCCTGCATGTCCTTGGCGGAGTGGGAGGGGGAGTTGAAGTGTTTGGCCATGGGGGTGTGGGGTTTGTTAATGCGGTTGGCTGGAGATGTTCTCTGAAACTCTCTGCAGGTAGAGGTTAGGGGAATTGTGGAAAAATTGCGTGGGTATATCCTGGTCACATATGTTGCCAAGTATAGTCCAGCCAGTCTAATGCTCCCTTTTGTTTAATCAGTTGCATCAAGCTATGGACAGAGTAAAGTGATGGAAGGACTCATTGACAGCACTATCTCTCAGTATTTCTTCATCAATAGCTACCTCATCAATGCCCAGTTTGATCCTGCCATGATTGCTTTGACTGCAGATCATGCTTCAGCCTTACTCAATCTGGTTCAGTGACTACCCTGGACATCAAAGATGACACTTGACAGATTTTTAAACATCTGGAAATACTCGGAATCTTGCAGCATCTATGGAGAGAAACTGGGCCAAAGGAGCCCTGCCTGGAGTTTCTTCTGGCATGAAGGAAGATGATGTTTTGGGTTACAAATAGGCCAATAATCTCAACTCCAGCTCAAGTCTACAAGAGCTCCTCAGGGCAGCTGTTTTCTAATCCACCCGATCAAGGATGCATTATTACATACCTCTGGGGCAGGTGGAACTTGAAATCAGGGCTCCTAACCCAGAGAGTGAGACACTATCTCTGCAACACACTCCCAGTTCCTCAGTATAGTGTTCCAGACTATCTTGACAACTATTTTCAGCTTTTTGATGAGAATCCTCACGGTGTGGAAACAGGCCCTTTGGCCCAACAAGTTCACACCGACCCTCCGAAGAGCAACCCGCCTAGACCCATTCCCCGACCCTATACTTACGCCTGACTAATGCACCTGGAATGCACTATGGGCAATTTTAGCATGGCCAATTCCCCTAACCTGCACATCTTTGGAGTGTGGGACAAAACCAGAGCACCCAGAGGTAGCCCACACAGACACGAGGTGTATGTGCAAACTCCACACAGAGAGTTGCCTGAGGCAGGAATTGAACCCAGGTCCCTGGCGCTGTGAGGCAGCAGTGCTAACCACTGAGCCATCGTGCCGCCCCAGCAAAAAGTACATTTGTTGTATTCATTCAGGGGATTTTGATATCACTGGCCAGTCAGCATTTATTGCCAATCTTTTAATGGCCAGAAAGCAATCAAGCACATCGCTGTTGGTTTGGAGTCCCTTGTAGGCCAGACCAGGTGGGGACAACAGACTTCCTTCCCTAAAGGACACCAGTGAACCAGATGGGTTTTTTTCTGACAATTGGCAGTGGTTTCATGGTCATTAGATTCTTTATTTCCAGATTATTATTGAATTCAAATTCCACCATCTGAGTAGGGTTCAAGGCCAGGTTCCCAGAATGTTCCTAGGTCTCTGGATGACTGGTCTAGTGCTAATGCCACCAGGCCATCGCCTACCCTTAAGTTGCGTCATCAGTCATCCTTGCCTTTTTGAGATCAGATGTGTGGGGATCTTCATTGGTGATTGCACAGTAGTCCATTCTATTTCAGTAGCTTGCATACAGCAAGACCTGAATGTTATGACTAGAGCTGATATCTAGCACGAATGCTACTTGCCAGTCAATGATTATCTTAAACAATGTCATCTCCATGTTCAGTCACAGTGCCTCACTAAATCCTCACCAACATACTGGTGGATCAGAATTGAACAAACCGGACTGAATAAACCACAAAGGTTTGGAATTCAGTGGTGAATAACTTATCTCTTGATTCTTCTGTAAACTTCTGCCTTTTTTTGTAGATGATGGATACATCAAAAATGTGAAGGAATAAGCTCTGCTTGCTTTAATTGAGTTCAGCTCTGACAACACCCATAAAAACTTGATAGCATCGAGGGCAGCTCTCTTGATGTCACCACATCATCATACACTCGCTCCCTTCACCACTGCAGTGTGTACTGCAGTGGCATCTGTGAAACCCATGGCCCACATAAAAGTACAAGGGCAAAGGGCTCTAAAGCCAAAAATAGCTGGAGAAACTCAGCAAATCTAGAAGCACCTCTAGACAGAAAGCAGCCTATGTTTTGGGTCAAGTATGAATCTTCAGAAGATGGGTCACCATACCTGAAACATTGTCTCGATTATAGTGGTGCTGGAAAAGCGCAGCAGGTTAGGCAGCATCCGAGGAGCAGGAAAATCGATGTTTTGGACAAAAGCCCTGAAATATTGCCTGCTTTCTCTCCACAGATGCTGTCTGACCTGCTGAGATTTTACAGCAATTTGTTTTTGCTTCATTTCCTGCATGAGCAGTTCTGTTTTTGGACAAAAGGCACATGTGAACACCACCATCTTTGCCCCTCTAAGACCTATATCATCCTGACTTGCGACGATATTACTGTTCTAATTGTCTGGGAGGTTAAGCTCTCCCCAGTTGTACAGTTGATGGATGTATAGAGAGAGGCTGTTCACTGGGGTAATAAATGCTGACTTTTCCAGTGAAACCCATATCCCCAAGAAGGAATAAAATAAAATAGTTTATCCATTAAAGATCATGAGCCAAGCATGTGATATTCAAGGCACGATTTATTCTATTCACACCCCACTTTGTGGCATCAGTCTTAACTATGGCATGGAGAAACCTTATTATAAGGTTAATGATTCCTTTCTGTTACAAATGTGAACTATTCAAATAACATATTCCTTATTTTGTTACTTGGCTTTAGATCCTAAATGCTAGAGTTAAGAGGATTTTACAAAAAATCACTCCAGGGATTTGGGCGTCATTGACAATGCCAGCACTTAACCACTCTCTGGACAGTTGGTGATAATGGGTTAGCCACATTGCTGTTTGTCTGTAGTCAGGTTTTCGCCAGATCAGACTGACTGACCTTTTGTGAACCAGGTGGGGGTGTTTGTGATGATCAGCATTGGTCAAATGGCCACCAATGGGCAAGTGTTTTGCTCCAGGTTTTTGTCCTTAATTCAAGTAGCACTTTCTGCCATAGTGGGATCGAACCCGTGAACATCAGCCCTGATTACAAGTCAGTGATTATCACCATGACCCCCCAATTTAAACAAACTAAGTTTTGATCGCAAAAATCTGCTGTACGCAATGTTCTTGCCATCACTCTTAAAGCGCTAACTTTCATTAGGGCACCATTCCAAAGTTGCCTCGTCCTGTTTTTTTTTTGAGCTTGGGTTCCACTCATTCACTTGGAATCTCTCTAGGCTGGTGTTGGTTTTTTATCTGTTTCCCTAGACCAGGGCTGAACCCAATGTCGCAGTTCAATTGTTTCGGTAACTGAATGGGCAAACTCCACACAGGAGAGTGATCGATCCGTTGTCTGCTTTGTGGCTCATTTGTTCAAGATTGGGTGGCACCCTCTCGCCTGAGGACTGAACTATTTTCAGTGCCTTTCTTTTGCAGTTTGTTGTTTTTTTTGCCCCTGCTGATTCAGCTGAAAGATTAGCTTATTCGGATTGATTATTGGGGACACTCGCCTGGGAGCCTGTGATGCTGCAAGTTATGGGTACAACCTTTACTGCCATTGCAAATAGCCTTCTATTGAGACTAATGTTCCACAATTGGTTTGATTTTAAAAGACTGCCAAGGAAGGATGATGGCCTCCTGTAATTGGAGGCTCAACCAACAGTCCAAAATCCTGGAGGTGATGGGGATCTGCTCTGGTAGAAAGGAAAGTCTGAGGTGTGTGTCTCTGTTTGTGCCAATGTTCAGAGCAGAGGGGAAATCTCCTCTCGCTGATCTGTTTTGGCTCCATCACAACCTTGCCTGCTGGCAGCCTGGGCTCTTGCACCTACCAGGAAACTACTCCAAAGTCCGGAATATTGACACTAAATCTTTCCCTCTGCCTCTTTGCTTATTGGCTACCTACCAGTATCAGATAGGTAGCCATTTCTGTTCATCTGCTTTCAGTAAGCTCCCATTGGGAACCTGGCAGTTCGATGAGAGGGGGCAACAGGTCAAAGATTCCACACTACATGTCTGGCACCATTTGGGATAATGATGGCTAAAATTTGGAACCCTGGATGAGCTATAATCTATTTTGTTTTTGAGTGAATGCAATTGCAGAACCTTTACTGCCATTTGAGCACATCGTTGCCAATACATTGAGTGAATGGTGTTCAGTGCAGAACACTGGTTTACTTAGTCAGAGGTGAAAACAATTGCCCTAATTTTTTTTTGCCATTAGCAATGGCCCCAAGTGAGAGGGTAGGGAGCATTAACTGAGCCCACCTCTCCTTTAGGTTAGATTCACTACAATGTGGAAACAGGCCATTCGGCCCCTCCAACCGTCTGAATAGTAACCCACCCAGACCCATTTCCCTCTAACTAATGCATCTGACACTATGGGGCAATTTAGCTTGGCCAATTCACCCGACCTGCACATCTTTGGACTGTGGGAGGAAACTGGAGGGCCCTGAGGAAACCCACTCAGACACGTGTAGAATGTGCAAACTCCACGCAGACATCGCCTGAGGCTGGAATCGAATCTGGGTCCCTGGCACTGAGACTGCAGTGCTAACCACTGAGCCACCCTTGCTCTGACATTTCATCTTCGGTCACAAGGGCTGGTGGAATAATGATGGTTAAAAGCTGGAACCCTGGATGAGCTACACCTGTTTTAGTTTTGAGTAGATTGACTGCCATTCTACTACACAGTTACCAATACATTGAGTAATCAAGAAAGTTAATCGGACGTTATACTTTATCATATGGGGATTTGAAATGGTAATGTTATAGAAGCAGATCATTGGCTTACTAGACTAATGCCTGTAACAAGAGGATTGCCTTAAAGACTGGGTTGGACTGTATCCTCTGGAGCTTGGCGACAGATGGCTGAATTGAAATGTATACAATCATGAGGGGATTTGACCAGGTGATGCTAAATATTTCCTCCTGAGAGAATCCAAAAGCAGCCACTCTGTAAAGTAAGGGGATGCCCACCCACAATAGTTGAGAAGGTCACTTTTCTTTCCATCCAAGGGTTGAGATTCCTTCAAATTCCCTGCTGCAAAAGGCAGTGGGTGTGGAAACTTTTTAAGGCAGATGTAACTTTTTGATTACAAAGAGAATTGAAGATTGTCAGGAAGGTAGAGTTGTGGTTTTAACTAGATAAGTCATGACCTTATTGAATGGCGGTGCAGATCTGACCTGGCAAGGGACCTACTCTTGTTCCTTTTCATAGTTTTTTTAAAAAAAAATCAGCTAAGGGAGCCGGAATTCAAGCTGGCATCAGCCTGATCTGAGGCTTGGCAGCTTGTTGGGTAAACTACTTGTCTCTATTCTTAAGTAGTGAGCTGTACTCACCATACTCTATGACTCTATGATGTCGAGATGAAGAATGGAACATAGTTTGTGCCATTTGAAGTGTGAATTTTGATCTAATTTGCAAGTTAATAACTTTTTATAATAAACACTTGTCTCTCACTGTTTCAGGTCTTTGCATTTGTGGCCACCTTACTTTATACGATACATGCGGTAATGTCAATACTGAGATGGAAGAACTCCTCATGAATGCCAGGACAAGAAGCAAATGTCATTGAATCAGAAGATTTACTCCTTCCCAAACTTACTGATGTTGTTCTTTCCTTATTGTTGTTTTACATCAATTCTCATTGCAACTGGTAACTACCATATTTACACATAACCATGATGCACAGAGGAGCTAACAATACCTTGAAATGTATTTAATATTTAAAGGTTGGAGTACTGAAAGCTCCAAAGGACTGTGGCAGTCTGGAACTCCTTCCATGAAGTAAACCAAGCTTTAGTCTCAAACTAAATTTTAGATTTGTGTTTTTGGGGTAAGGGTATTTTAAAGGCTCCAGAATGAAGTCAGGTTGATGGTTTAAGCTATAGATACAGGTCATCCATGACCTAATTGATGGACAAGCTGAACCTCTGTTCCCTTATCCCGTGGTCAGCTCTATATTTTTATGCCAATGTTTACTGAACCATTTGAAGGACTGAGACCCTGCAAGCAGATAATTTTTATTTTAAAACAAGTGGATCCAAAATCTTTAATCACATGGAGAATTTCTCTCGGGTTACAAATTGAGTGAGTGGTTAATTCTCTTACCTCACGCATGTGTTGGGTGGGGGAAGGAAGCTGTGTTTTTTTTTTCTAAACCAAGAAAAATGGGGGGGCAATGTCGGGCTAACTTGGGAGGAAAAATAAGGGAGATGAGTCACAATCCCAGAAAGGAGCATGTTGGTCTTCTGCTCTACTTTAAATAGAATCTATAATGCTGCTTGAGTGCTATGAAATTCACTCCATCCAAATTCTCCTCTTCTTGTTGAATATTTTATACAGCAGTTTGTTTCAAAACTCATTTTGAGTCATTTATCCTTTCATTTATAGTAATCCTCACATTTCTGATTTTTCAAAAAATCAGTGGGTCTAATTTGTTTGAATCTCAATTTAAAATTTTGCCATTTTGTACTTTGGTATTTTGGCTGCAATATTATTTTACTTTATTGATGCTCTTTTTAAAAGCCTTGCTGTTGACTGTATAAAGCAACTTTGTGGTTTTTACCTCGTTTAATTTTCCTGTGAAATAAATGTATTGTTAAACATTTGGTTATTTTACCTGCTCTTCCACAATGGTTTAGTTTGAAATATTTTTAAAAATAAAATTCAGCTTCTATGGCCTCAAGTATTCAAGTGATTCAAAGTATTTAAAATCAAAGAACGTTCTTTTCTAAAAAAAATTTAATGTAGGCCACATTTGCCACCACTTTGTGTATAGCAACATCCAACATAGGATGTTGCTTACTTAACCAGATTTGATTGGAGTCCGCATGTTAATATCATCCCATTCCATCAATTCAAACCCTTCAGCAACCCTATTTGGATGGAAGGGAAAACAATATGGAGTGGTCAGAAACCCCTGAAGTTAACCTGTAGCTGACAAAATGAAGATGCATTGTGGTTGATTTGGCTGCTGGCAGTCATACAGCAAGGAGGCTTGAGTGACTGTTACTTGGGAGATTTGGCACATAGGCCTTTATAGTTGCACAGGAACAGATGCCAGCCTCCTGATTGACTTCACCCTCCGGTCTGTAGAGATGTAGCTAGTGAGGCGGTTGTTATAGTGGCTTTAATGTCTCAAAACTCTTGATTTGGAGAGGGTCCCATTAGGTTGGAAGAAAGCAAGTGTAGCTCAATTAGTCAACTAGGTTGGGAGGCAGAAAGTGGGAAACTAAAACTGGTAAAGAGGGTGCAAGGCTAAAGGCCATATTGATAGGTTAAGTGATTTGGCGAATGGATGATGAGATGGGAAAATGTGAAATCTAGGTGTTCTTGTACATCAGTCAATGAAAGCAAGCATGCAGGTACAGCAGGCGGTAAAGAAATGGGATGCTGGCCTTCATAACAAGAGGAATTGAGTATAGGAGCAAAGAGGTCCTTCTGCAGCTGTACAGGGCCCTGTTGAGACTGCACCTGGAGTATTGTGTGCAGTTTTTGGTCTCCAAATTTAAGGAGGGACATTTTGGCTATTGAGGGAATGCAGCGTAGGTTCTTCGCTGTCCACTACACCTCCAATTTTAGTGTCATCTGCAATCTTGCTAACTATACCTCCTATGTTCACAACCAAATCATTTATATTAATGACGAAAAGTAGTGGATCCAGCACCGATCCTTGTGGCACTCCACTGGTCACAGGCCTCCAGTCTGAAAAGCAACCCTCCACCTTTAAGCCAGTTCTGTATCCCAATGGCTAGTTCTCCCTGTATTCCATGAGTTCTAACCTTGCTAACCAGTCTCCTTGAAAAGATTGTGCAAGCTGAGCTCTTGAATATCTTTAAAGCAGAGGTAGATAGTTTCTTGGAGAGAGTGAGGACTGCAGATGCTGGAGATCAGAGTTGAAGAGTGGAAAAGCACAGCAGGTCAGGCAAAATCCGAGGAGCAGGAGAGTTGACGTTTTGAGTATGAGCTCTTCATCACGAATGAATGTAGATAATTTCTTATTAAGCGGTGGGGATGGTAAAAGTGGAAATGTGGATTTGAGGTTACAGTCAGATCAGCCATGACCTTATTTAATGGCTGGGTAAAAACGCCCTTATATTTCGGGCTTTATTGAATTCACGTGTCACAAGCTGCCATGTTGAGATTTGAGCCTGTGTTTCCATCATTCATTTGAACCCTGGGCTGGAATTTATGTTGCTAGTCGAGTAACATACTATCACACCACCATCTCCTTCTATGCTGTCTCCAGGCAGCATGCCCACTCATGATCCTGTGTCGGGAGAATCTGATTTGCAGAAGTCAGTAAAAAGTCATTTAGCCTCTTTTTAGGACCTTTACAGCTTTCAAACAATCGTGGAATTTGAGCTTCAGGCAAAAGAACCCAGCCTTCAACTATCAATAAGTCATTGACGATTGCTTGAAATGGCCATGTGTTCAATCGACCACTTCAAAAATTCAGCAACATTCCTGAGTACGTTCCAAATTCATAAGTTCCCTCCAAACCACTTACCATCTTGACATCGAAATATATCACAGCTGCTTCACTGTCGTTGGGACAAAATCCTGGAAACCCTCCCCGTTACATTGTGGGCATCAAATCAACTGCATCTCATTACACCTTCAAAAGGCAATTAGGGATAAATACTGGCCCAGTCAGTGATGCACATATCTCATGAGTGAAGTAAAACATAAAGCTGTGGGGTGTTGTAAGGGGAGGTGGTGCAGGGGGAATGTCCTTCAGATTATATTAGATTACATTAGATTACATTACAGTGTGGAAACAGGCCCTTCGGCCCAACAAGTCCACACCGCCCCGCCGAAGCGCAACCCACCCATACCCCTACATTTAACCCTTACCTAACACTACGGGCAATTTAGCATGGCTAATTCACCTGACACTGCACATCTTTGGACTGTGGGAGGAAACCGGAGCACCCGGAGGAAACCCACGCAGACACGGGGAGAACGTGCAAACTCCACACACAGTCAGTCGCCTGAGGCGGGAATTGAACTCGGGTCTCTGGCGCTGTGAGGCAGCAGTGCTAACCACTGTGCCACCGTGCCGCCCACGTTCAGTTGCTAAACATGTATTCTCATCTCCTGCAGCTTGCTGAAACTTCCCTTAATATTCAAGGCAAAAGTGACCAAAGTCTTCCTGTTTGAATACATCAACTCAGATGTACCTGCAAAGGATGTTTCTTCTTGTGGGAGAGAATCTGAAAGGAGAGGCTGACTAAAGATAGAGATGGATTCTTTCCCACTCAGAGGGTCACAAGTCTTTGGAATGCTCTTCCTAAAAAAAAAACAGGTGCTGCAGGATCTTTGAATATGTTTAAGGCAAAGGGGATAGATATTTGGTCAGCAATAATGGGGGTGCCAGGCAAGGTTATTGCTGGTGTTGAGATGATCAAATTGAGATTTGTTTCTATTTATTCACAAGATGTGGGCATCACTGTCTAGGCCAGCATTTATTACCCATCCCTAATTGCTCAGAGGACACTAAACAGTCAAGCACATTGCTCTGGATCTGGGGTCATGTAGAAGTCAGACCAAATAAAGACAGAGGATGTTCTACCTGTTATGATGGTGTAAAGGTGTACTCTACCTTTAAGAAAGTTGAAAAGCTAGCAAGGACTGACAAAACACAGAGAGTCCTGAACAAGGTAACAATGTAACACTTGGTCGAAACATATAGTTGCAGATGAGTTGCCAGGAAACAAAAACAAAATTCAAATTTGGACAATCAGTTTAAATTATGCCCCAAAATCTAATCAAATTTGAATTTAGTATTTTGATTACATTAAAACCAATAGGAACAATCCAATGTTTTGAGGTATAAAACTGGACATTTTGAACTGTTAGAGGGAGAACTGTCAAGGATAGTTGAATCCACAAATATAGACTGCTAGCTGAAGAGCACTCTGACAATATCTGTCTATAAGAAGTTTGCGCAGCATAACATTGAAACTGACCAAGAGAAAATCTACAGAGGAAAATCTACAAAGGAGAATCGACAAAGCTGAGTGGTTTTTGAAATATGATTTTTGTTTGTAAATCTTAATCAGGATTTTATCAGACCAGTATTGTAGAGTGGGAGGTAAAAGAGAGGTTTAAGAGAAAGGAATTGTAAGTCATTGTTGGTTTTAATATTCTCTGTTGGACTTAAAGAATAGAATTGTTAATTTTTGCTTTAAATAGTGACCTCTGGGATAGTTCTTTGCCTCTAGAATTTTAACAGATTATGGTGTGAGTTGAGCTTCTTTTTGTTAAATTAGCAGAGGGTTTACCCTATGTCATAACATACCCGAAAGGGAATTTGTGAATGGAATGGGCTTTGCTTGACAATCACAACAGTTTTATGGTCATGGTTAGACTTTTAATTCCAGATTTTGTGCTTAACAGATTCAACCACCACTGTCTGCTTTGGTGGGATTCGAACCCAGGTAAAGCCCACATCCTGGGATTGAATTTGAAGAAGTTGCTCTTTGTGTGAGGGAGGTCAATACTTCAGCCATCCTTTGAATGAAGAACTTTTTTCTCACTTCTCTCCTGACTGGCTTGCCTCTGATCTTAAGACCATAAGGCCATAAGACATAGGAGCGGAAGTAAGGCCATTCGGCCCATCGAGTCCACTCCGCCATTCAATCATGGCTGATGGGCATTTCAACTCCACTTACCCGTAATCTCCCCGTAGCCCTTAATTCCTTGTGACATCAAGAATTTATCAATCTCTGTCTTGAAGACATTTAGCGTCCCAGTCTCCACTGCACTCTGTGGCAATGAATTCCACAGGCCCACCACTATCTGGCTGAAGAAATGTCTCCGCATTTCTGTTCTGAATTTACCCCCTCTAATTCTAAGGCTGTGTCCACGGGTCCTAGTGTCCTCGCTTAACGGAAACAATTTCCTAGCGTCCACCCTTTCCAAGCCATGTATTATCTTGTAAGTTTCTATTAGATCTCCCCTTAATCTTCTAAACTCCAATGAATACAATCCCAGGATCCTCAGCCGTTCCTCGTATGTTAGACCTACCATTCCAGGGATCATCCGTGTGAATCTCCGCTGGACATGCTCCAGTGCCAGTATGTCCTTCCTGAGGTGTGGGGACCAAAACTGGACACAGTACTCCAAATGGGGCCTAACCAGAGCTTTATAAAGTCTCAGTAGCACAACGGTGCTTTTATATTCCAACCCTCTTGAGATAAATGACAACATTGCATTCGCTTTCTTAATCACGGACTCAACCTGCATGTTTACCTTTAGAGAATCCTCAACTAGCACTCCCAGATCCCTTTGTATTTTGGCTTTACAAATTTTCTCACCATTTAGAAAGTAGTCCATGCTTGTATTCTTTTTTCCAAAGTGCAAGACCTCGCATTTGCTCACATTGAATTCCATCAGCCATTTCCTGGACCACTCTCCCAAACTGTCTAGATCCTTCTGCAGCCTCCCCACTTCCTCAGTACTACCTGCCTGTCCACCTAACTTTGTATCATCGGCAAACTTCGCTAGAATGCCCCCAGTCCCTTCATCCAGATCATTAATATATAATGTGAACAGCTGCGGCCCCAACACTGAACCCTGCGGGACACCGCTTGTCACCGGCTGCCATTCCGAAAAAGAACCTTTTATCCCAACTCTCTGCTTTCTGTCAGACAGCCAATCCTCAATCCATACCAGTAGCTCACCTCGAACACCATGGGCCCTCACCTTGTTCAGCAGCCTCCCGTGTGGCATCTTATCAAAGGCCTTTGGAAGTCTAGGTAGACCACATCCACTGGGTTTCCCTTGTCTAACCTACATGTCACCTCTTCAAAGAATTCCAACAGGTTTGTCAGGCACGACCTCCCCTTACTAAATCCATGTTAACTTGTTTTAATCCGACCCTGCTCTTCCAAGAATTTAGAAACCTCATCCTTAATGATGGATTCTAGAATTTTACCAACAACCGAGGTTAGGCTAATTGGCCTATAATTTTTCATCTTTTGTCTTGATCCTTTTGTGATCAAGGGGGTTACAACAGCGATCTTCCAATCATCCGTGACTTTCCCTGACTCCAGTGACCTTTGAAAGATCTCAACCAACGCCTCCGCTATTTCCTCAGCCACCTCCCTCAGAACTCTAGGATGTAGCCCATCGGGGCCAGGAGATTTATCAATTTTAAGACCTTTTAGCTTTTCTAGTACTTTCTCTTTTGTAATGGCAACCATACTCAACTCAGCCCCCTGACTCCCTTTAATTGTTGGGATATTACTCATGTCTTTCACTGTGAAGACTGATGCAAAGTACTTATTAAGTTCTCCTGCTATATCCTTATCTCCCATCACTAGGCTTCCAGCATCAGTTTGAAGTGGCCCAATGTCTACTTTTGCCTGTCGTTTGTTTCTTATGTTTTGAAAGAAACTTTTACTATTATTTCTAATATTACTGGCTAGCCTACCTTCATTTTTGATCCTTTCCTTCTTTATTTCTCTCTTTGTTATTAGATTTTAGATTAGATTAGATTACAGTGTGGAAACAGGCCCTTCGGCCCAACAAGTCCACTCCGACCCGCCGAAGCGAAACCCACCCATACCCCTACATTTACCCCTTACCTAACACTACGGGCAATTTAGTATGGCCAATTCACCTGACCCTGCACATCTTTGGACTGTGGGAGGAAACCGGAGCACCCGGAGGAAACCCACGCAGACACGGGGAGAACGTGCAAACTCCACACAGTCAGTCGCCTGAGTCGGGAATTGAACCCGGGTCTCTGGCGCTGTGAGGCAGCAGTGCTAACCACTGTGCCACCGTGCCGCCCACTTGTTATCCTCTGTTTGTTTTTGTAGCCTTCCTAATCTTCTGATTTCCCAGTGCTCTTGGCCACTTTATAGGATCTCTCTTTTTCTTTGATAGATTTCCTGACTTCCTTTGTCAGCCATGGCTGTCTAATCCCTCCCCGGATAATCTTTCTTTTCTTGGGGATGAACCTCTGTACAGTGTCCTCAATTATACCCACAAACTCCTGCCATTTTTGCTCTACTGTCTTCCCCGCTAGGCTCTGCTTCCAGTCTATTTTCGTCAGTTCCTCTCTCATGCCCTCATAATTACCTTTATTTAACTGTAACACCATTACATCCGATTTTGCCTTCTCTCTTTCAAACTGCAGACTGAACTCTACCATATTATGATCGCTGCTTCCTAAGTGTTCCCTTACTTTAAGATTTTTTATAAAGTCTGGTTCATTACATAGCACTAGGTCCAGAATAGCCTGCTCCCTTGTGGACTCCATGGCAAGCTGTTCCAAAAAGCCATCCTGTAAGCATTCCATGAATTCCCTTTCTTTGGATCCACTGGCAACATTATTTACCCAATCCACCTGCATATTGAAGTCCCCCATAATCACCTTGACCTTGCCTTTCTGACATGCCTTTTCTATTTCCCGGTACATGTTGCGCCCCTGGTCCTGACCACTGTTAGGAGGTCTGTACATAACTCCCACTATGGTTTTTTTGCCTTTGTGGTTCCTCAATTCCACCCACACAGACTCCACATCTTGATGCCATTACCCTCGACCTGCCTATCCATGAAAACATTGTTCTTCAACTAGCCTTATCAATTCTTTTCAGAAGTGGGAAAAAGATCATCAAGCCATCTCTGAAATATCTATATTCCTTGGGTGCAAGTCTGTCTTATAAAATTCCTCCTCATAGTTTAACCCTTGAGGTCTGTTAGCATTTTTGTCTATCTGTGTTGGATTACTTCCAAGGACATCATATTTTTTCCAAAGTGTCCACAAATTACACCATAGTCCAGATGTTGACTAACCAGCGGTCCATCACAAAGGCCAATATTACTTTAACATTTTGAATTTTTTGTTTGCGCGTGGCTGCATTGTCATAGTACACTGAACAAATCCAGTAATAGGCAAAGCAACTCATCTTCAATGGAAGGTGTTCAAGAAAGAATTTAATCTAATACAAAACCAATTTATAGTTATAAAAGGCAAGAGCTCCACTTGCTAAAACAAAAGCCCAAGGACAACAAAAGAGTTAAGCAACAGCATAAAACCAGACGGAAAATACATGCTAAAAGGCAAAAGCAAACACAGGTCCTGGTAAATGAGAAAGGCACAGAGTGATGAAACACAGGCAGCTACACTAAGGGAATGCAAAATAAAACACAACACAATTAAATTCAGGAGATGCTGTCAGTGTTGTGGTAAAAACATTGGGAACTAGGCTGTCTCTGTGTTACCCATGTCTGTGTTCCATTAGAAGAATGCTGCAGAGCATGGGTGGAGACGTGAGATTATTACCTTTTGGTTTTACTGACTCATGTTTTGAGGCACTTAATGCCCATAGGGTCATCAGGTTCAGGGGCAGGAGTAATCCATAACAGTTCCTCAAACAATGTGATTGCCGCTGATCTTCAAGTCACAACTCCGCCCATTCCCCACATCAGCTGATTCTGATGAAATCATTAATCTGTCTATACGGCCTTTATTAATCTCATCATCCTCTGGGGACGAGAGTTGAAAGGATTCACAATCCTTTGAGTTGCTTTCCTTGAGTTGACCTCCTACCTCAATGATCAATCCTTTGGCTTGTAACTTCCAAACTGGATCCGAATTGTTTTCTCTATTTGTTTGAGATGTGGGTGTCACTGGCTGGGCCAGCATTTATTACCCATTCCTAATTACCCAGAAGGCATTCAAGATTCAACCACATTGTTATGAGCATGGAATCACCTTTTGGCCCAATCAGGTAAGGATGGCAGATTTCCTTCCCTAAAGGACCTGAGTGAATCAGAAAGCTTTTTACAGCAGGTACTTAAAAAAAAATTGAATTCAAATTTTACCATCTGCTCAGGTGTGAGTTTGAACCAATGTGCCAAAGACTATTAACCTGAGACTATTAGAGCCCAGTGACGTTTTCAGTAGGCCATCCCCTCTTCTCAAATCTCCCTACTTCTGCCCCTGATCATTCACCCTTAAAGGAGTTTTCCAGCTGAGCTTCTGAGACGGGAGCCTTCCCAGTGGAACCAGTCCAGGAATCCGCGCTAGCAGCAATGGAGTGAATAAATGCCAAAACCAAACATTCTATTTCAGAGCAGTTGCTGCCATTTTCACTGGCTTAACAATGAAGCCACTTTGACAGCTCCTTAAACAAGGGGCTAGGGTGGCAGTTGAGTGGGTGGCACCATACCAGGTTAGCTGTGTGTAGGCTGGCTGCTGGGCCAGGGGTAAGGTGGCACGTCAGGCATATGTGGGCTTAGTGTAGGGAGGTTAGGGGTTTGTGTGAACTGAGGGCTGTCATGGGAACAAGATCAGACTGGAAATCTGGGAGGGAGTCCGAAACAGGAATTGGAATGAGGATGTTAAGTGGTCATGTCTATAAGAGTTCAGATGAGTTGGGGGTCTATTTGGATGGGGTTATAGTCACAGAATCATAGAGATGCACAGCATGGAAACAGACCCTTTGATCCAACTGGTCCATGCCAACCAGATATCCCAACCCAATCTATTCCCATCTGGCCCATATCTGTCCAAACCCTTCCTAATCACATACCCATCCAGATGCCTTTTAAATCTTGCAATTGTACCAGCCTCCACCACTTCCTCTGGCAGCTCATTCCATACACGTACTACCCTCTGCGTGAGAAAGTTGCTCCTGAGGTCTCTTTTATATCTTTCCCCTCTCACCCTAAACCTATACCCTGTAGTTCTGGATTCTCCCACCCCAGACTTTGTCTATTTATCCTACCCATGCCCCTCATGATTTTTTAAACCTCTATAAGGTCACCCCTCAGCCTGTAACACTCCAGGGAAAACAGCCCCAGCCTGTTCAGCCTCTCCCCGTAGCTCAAATCCTCCAACCCTGGCAACATCCTTGTAAATCTTTTCTGACCCCTTTCATGTTTCACAACATTTTTCCGATAGGAAGGAGACCAGAATTGCATGCAATATTCCAACAGTGCCCTAACCAATGTCCTGTATAGCCGCTACATGACCTCCCAACGCCTGTACTCAATACTCTGACCAATAAAGGAAAGCATACCAAACACCTTCTTCACTATCCTATCTACCTGCGACTCCACTTTCAAGGAGCTATGAACCTGCACTCCGAGGTCTCTTTGTTCAGCAACACTCCCTAGGACCTTACCATTAAGTGTATAAGTCCTGCTAAGATTTGCTTTCCCAAAATGCAGCACCTTGCATTTATCTAAATTAAACTCCATCTGCCACTTCTCAGCCCATTGGCCCATCTGATCAAGATCCTGTTGTAATCTGAGGTAACCCTCTTTGCTGTCCACTACACCTTCAATTTTAGTGTCATCTGCAAACTTACTAACTGTACCTCTTATGCTCGCATCCAAATCATTTATATAAATGATGAAAAATAGTGGACCCAGCACCGATCCTTGTGGCATCCACTGGTCACAGGCCTCCAGTCTGAAAAACAACCCTCCACTACCACCATCTGTCTTCTACCTTTGAGCCAGTTCTGTATCCAAATGGCTAGCTCCCCTGTATTCTGTGAGATCTAACCTTGCTAATCAGTCTCCCATGGGGAACCTTGTCAAACGCCTTACTGAAATCTATATAGATCACATCTACCGCTCTGCCCTCATCAATCCTCTTTGTTACTTCTTCAAAAAACTCAATCAAGTTTGTGAGACATGATTTCCCATGCACAAAGCCATGTTGACTATCCCTAATCAATCCTTGCCTTTCCAAATACAATACATCCTGAGCCTCAGGATTCCCTCCAACAACTTACCCACCACTGATGTCTGGCTCACTAGTCTATAGTTCCCTGGCTTGCCCTTACCGCCCTTCTTAAACAGTGGCACCAGGTTAGCCAACCTCCTGTCTTCCGGCACCTCACCTGTGACTATCGATGAGACAAATAACTCAGCAATGGGCCCAGCAATCACTTCTTTAGTATTCCACAGCGTTCTAGGTTACATATGATCAGGCCCTGGGGATTTATCCACTTTTATGTGTTTCAAAACATCCAGCACTTGCTCCTCTGTAATATGGACATTTTAAAAGATGTCACCATCTATTTCCCTACAGTCTATATCTTCTATATCCTTTTCCACAGTAAACACTGATGCAAAATACTCGTTTAGTATCTCTCCCATCTCATGCGGCTACACACAAAGGCCGCCTTGCTGATCTTTGAGAGGCCCTATTCTCTCCCGAATTACCCTTTTGTCCTTAATGTATTTGTAAAAACCCTTTGGATTCTCCTTAACCCTATTTGCCAAAGCTATCTCATGTCCCCTTTTTGGCCTCCTGATTTCCCTCTTAAGTCTACTCCTACTGCCTTTATACTCTTCTAAGGATTTACTTGATCTATCCTGTCTATACCTGACATATGCTTCCTTCTTTTTCTTAACCAAACCCTCAATTTCTTTAGTCATCCAGCTTTCCCTATACCTACCAGCCTTCCCTTTCACCCTGACAGGAATATACTGTCGCTAGACTCTCATTATCTCATTTCTGAAGGCTCTCCATTTTTCAGCCGTCCCTTTACCTGCAAACATCTGCCCCCAATCAGCTTTTGAACGTTCTTGAATGTCTTTCTCCTAATTACAACTTCAACTTTTAGATCTGGTCTATCCTTTTCCATCATTATTTTAAATCTAATACAATTATGGTCGCTGGCCCCAAGTGCTCCCCCACTGACACCTCATTCACCTGCCCTGCCTTATTTCCCAAGAGTAGGTCAAGTTTTGTACCTTCTCTAGTAGGTACATCCACATACTGAATCAGAAAATTGTCTTGTACACACATAACAAATTCCTTTCCATCTAAACCCTTAACACTATGGCAGTTCCAGCATATGTTTGGAAAGTTAAAATCCCATACCATAACTACCCTATTATTCTTACAGGTGACTGAGACATCCTTACAAAATTTGTTTCTCAATTTCCCTCTGACTAATAGGGGGGGTCTATAATACAATTCCAGTAAGGTGATCATCCCTTTCTTATTTCTCAGTTCCACCCAAATAACTTCCCTGGATGTATTTCCAGGAATATCCTACCTCAGCACAGCTGTAATGCTATCTCTTATCAAAAATGCCACTCCGCCTCCTCTCATGCCTCCCTATCTATCCTTCCTGTAGCATTTGTATCCTGGAACATTAAGCTGCTAGTCCTGTCCATCTCTGAGCCATGTTTCTGTAACTGCTATGTCCCAGTTCCATGTTCCAAACCATGCCCTGAGCTCATCTAACTTCCCTGTTGGGCCTCTTGCATTGAAATAAATGCAGTTTAATTTATCAGTCCTATCTGGTTCTCTGCTTTGTCCCTGCCTGCCCTGACTATTTAACTCACTTCTGTTCTCAACTGTACCAGTCTCAGATCCATCTCTTTCCTCACTATCTCCCTGGGTCCCTGGTTTTCAATTTTCCAATGCACTCTGGGACTGCCATCTCGTCGTATGATTAGATTCCCTACAGTGTGGAAACAGGCCCTACAGCCCAACAAGTCCACACTGACCCCCTGAAGAGTAACCCACCCAGACTCATTTCCCTCTGACTAATGCACCCAACACTACGGGCAATTTAGCATGGCCAATTCACCTGACTTGCACATCTTTGGACTGTGGGAGGAAACCGGAGCACCCAGAGGAAGCCCATGCAGACATGGGGAGAATGTGCAAGCTCCACACAGACAGTCGCCCGAGGCTGGAATCAAACTTGGGTCCCTGGTGCTGTGAGGTAGCAGTGCTAACCACTGAGCCATCATGTCGCCAATGTCAAGATATTATAGAGTTGGAGGCAGATACTACGCAGTTATGAGAAAGGGGGGGCTTAGAGTTGTAAATTGTTGTTTAATGTTCACTTTTTTTGTTAAAAAGTAATATGATGTTATTTTCTTTAAATGATGGAATTTGGGAGTTCTCTGTCACTCATATTTTAACAGATTACAGGGCGAGGTGAGCTTTTCTGGTAGTTTGGTTTAATTAACAGAAGGGTTCACCCTTTGTGCCGTAGCAATTGACTTTATTTAAGTTTGACATTCTTGTTTGGGATTGGACAATCTCACTTTCAAACTTAGTGTGGAGATTGATTGTATTTTGATCACTATTTCCCAGATGATCTTTTACTGTTAGATTTCCAATTAAACTTGCCTCAGTGTACAATACCATATCTAAAATAACATAGACAGTGCATTGAGTATAGGGGCTGGGATGTCATGTTGCAGCTGTACAGGACGTTGTTTAAGCCACTTTTGGAATACTGCATTCAATTCTGGTCTCCCTGCTATAGGAAGGATGTTGTAAAACTTGAAAGGGTTCAGGACAGATTTACAAGGATGTTGCCAGGATTGGAGGGTTTGAAATATAGCGAGAGGCTGAATAGGCTTGGGCTATTTCCCTGGTGTGTTGGAATCTGATGAGTGATCTGAAAGAGGTTTATAAAATCATGAGGGGCATGGATAGGGTGAATTGTCAAGGTCTTTTCCCCAGGGTAGGGGAGTCCAAAATGAGAAGGCATAGGTATAAGGTGAAAGGGTAACGATTTAAAAGGGACGTGAGGGGCAATGTTTTCATGCAAACGGAGGTGCGTGTATGGAGTGAGCTGTCAGAGATGGTGGTAGAGGTGAGTACAATTACAACATTTAAACGACATTTGGACAGGTGCATGGATAGAAAAGGATTAGAGGGCCAAATGCAGACAAATGGGATCAAGTTCAGTTTAGGAAACCTGGTCAGCATGGACATGTTGGGCTGAAGGGTCTGTTTCTATGCTGTACGACAGTATGACTCTGAGGACACCAAAGGTACACACAGTATGCAAAATGTTGCCTTGCCAATGTCCTTTATAACTGAATATTACCACTCTTATTTTTATATTCAGTTCTTCTCAGAATAAAGGATAGCATCCAATTAACTTTCCTGATTATGTGCTGTACTTGCATTCTAACGTTTCATCACCCATGCACTCAAATCACTTTGGATCTCAGATTTCCCCAGTCATTCTCCATTCTTCCTGCTAATATTCACAATTTCCCCACATTATGCTGTGTCTGCCAGATGTTTGGCCACTTCCTCAATTTATCTCTAACTGTCTGTGAACTTCATACGTATTCCTCAAAACAAACTTTCCTATCTATCTGGTGTTACCTGTGAATTCAGACCAAGCCTTCACTTCCCTCACCTAAGCACTGATATAAAGAACAAAGAACAAAGAAAATTACAGCACAGCCCTCCAAGCCTGCACCGATCCAGATTCTCTATCTAAACCTGTCGCCTATTTTCACAGGGCCTGTGTCCCTCTGCCCCATGCCCATTCATCCATCTGTCTAGATACATCTTAACTGACACTACCGTGCCCGCCTCTACCACCTCCACTAGCAAAATGTTCCAGGCACCCACCACCCTCCGCATAAAGAATTTTCCATGTATATCTCCTTTAAACTTATCCCCTCTCACTTTGAACTCGTGACCCTTAGTAATTGAACCCCCTACTCTGGGAAAAAGCTTCTTGTTATCCACTCTGTGTATACCTCTCGTGATTTTCCAGACCTCAATGAGGTCCCCCCTTCGACCTTCATCTTTCTAATGAAAACCCAATCCTTAACTACTCAACCTGTCTTCATAGCTAGCACAGCAAACGAACTTACAACTTTATGACTCTAAATATACATCATAAAGGATTGTAGCCCAAGCATAGACAGCTGTAAGACTCCATTGTTACATCATGTGAATCAGATACAGACCCATTCATACCTACTCTCTGTTTTCTGCCAGCCAGCCAGCCATGCTGATGCATTGACCCCTATACAATGAGCTTTTTGTCTTAATATATTGCCCTTAATGTATTGCCTTTTAAATATTGCTCATTGTGTCTCCATCAATCTATCCTCTAGTCTATAATCCTAGGCAAAAGTGAGGACTGCAGATGCTGAAAACCAGAGTTTAGATCAGAGTGGTGCTGGAAAAGCACATCAGGTCAGGCAGCATCTGAGGAGCAGGAAAATCGATGCCCGAAACATCGATTTTCCTGCTCCTCGGATGCTGCCCGACCTGCTGTGTTTTTCCAGCACCACTCTAATCTAATCTATAATCCTAGTTCATTTTAACTAGCTCAGCTTTCATCTGACCCTTGTTTAAGTTCTAAATGCAAATCTGAGATCCATTTTTCTCCCTTTCCAACTGGCTATAAAATTCTGCTATACTGTGGTTGCCACTTTGAGGTGTACTTTTAATCTGAGGCCTTTAATTAATCAAGTCACTGTACACGATACCAAGTTCAATATAACATGCTCTTGGAAGACTCCAGATTGCTGTTTCAAGAAACAATGTTGAAAAAACTAAAATCTATTATAAAGAGTGCGATTATATAATGAAATTGAGGTGTGTATTGTACATTTAAGAGAAAGTGAAGGCTGTTTTGACAGTTTGGACGCCTGTCATCTGACTGACTAGCAGTCTCAGGGTGTATTAGAAAATTGAAAATATGCAACATTTGGCTGCTATGTTCCAAACAGTTCAAATTTAACCAATCAGTTTAAATTATGCCTCAGGATACTAAAACCCAATCAAATTTAAATTTTACTATTTTGACAACATCAAACCTACGGGACAATCTGGTTTGGGGTATAAACAAAAACGAAATAGTTAGCCAGAGAGAAAGAGTGACAAACTGTCACCTAGAGAGAGAGAGAGAGAGAGAGAGAGAGAGAGAGAGAGCCTACCATTAAAAACACTCTCTATCAAAGGTAACTTTCTCATATGAAAGACCGAAGACGACCCAAGGAGATCTACAGTCAGAGGAAAACAAATACTGACGATGATAGCTGCAGACTGGTTTTGAAAATTAAATTGATGTACTTTTAAGAGGGACTTTTATTGGATCAATATATTGTTATAGACTTGGAGGTAGACAACAGATCTTTAAGAGAAAGAAGGCATAGAGTTGTAAATAGTTATTGTTTAATGTTCAATTTTAAAGTTAAAGGATAAAATTGATATTTTTCTTTAAATAGTGGAGTTTGGGAGTTCTCTGTCACTCATAATTTAACAGATTATGAGGTGAGGTGAGTTTTTCTGGATGTTTGGTTTAATTAGCAGAAGGGTTCACCACCGTGTCGTAACAATTATCACAGAGTCATAGAGATGTACAGCACAGAAACAGACCCTTCGGTCCAACTCGTCCATGCAGACTAGATATCCCAACCTAATCTAGTCCCACCTGCCAGCAACCAGCCCATATCCCTCCAAACTCTTCCTATTCATATACCCATCCAGATGCCATTTAAATGCTGCAATTGTACCAGCCTCAACCACTTCCTCTGGCAGCTCATTCCATACACATACCACCTTTTGTGTGGAGAAGTTGTCCCTTAGGTCTCTTTTTATTTTTCCCCTCTCACCCTAAACCTATGCCCTCTAGTTCTGGACTCCCCGACCCCTGGGAAAATATTTTGCTTATTTACCCTATACGTGCTCCTCATAATTTTGTAAACCTCTATAAGGTCACCCCTCAACCTCCGACGCTCCAGGGAAAAACAGCCCTAGCCTATTCAACTTCTCCCTATAGTTTAAATCTTCCAACCCTGGCAACATCCTTGTAAATCTTTTCTGAACCCTTTCAAGTTTCACAACATCCTTCCGATAGGAAGGAGATCAGAACTGCACGCAATATTCCAACTGTGGCCTAACCCATGTCCTGTACAGCCGCAACATGACCTCCCAACTCCTGTACTCAATACTCTGATCAATAAAAGAAAGCATACCAAATGCCTTCTTCACTAGAGTTAAAAGGTGTGGTGCTGGAAAAACACAGCAGGCCAGGCAGCATCTGAGGAGCAGGAGAATTGACGTTTCGGGCATAAGCCCTTCTTCACTATCCTTTCTACCTGCGACTCCACTTTCAAGGAGCTATGAACCTGCACTCCAGGTTCTCTTTGTTTAGCAACACTCTCTAGGACTTTACCATTAAGTGTGTAAATCCTGCTAAGATTTGCTTTCCCAAAATTTGCTTTCACATTTATCTGAATTAAACTCCATCTGCCACTTCTCAGCCCATTGGCCCATCTGATCAAGATCCTGTTGTAATCTGAGGTAACCCTCTTCGCTGTCCACTATACCTTCAATTTAATTGGGGAAAAGGAAATTATGACGTTATCAGACAGGGTTTGGGAAGTACAGACTTGGAGCAATTGTCCCACAGAAAGGGCACAGCAGACATGTGGAGTCTATTTAAGGAGCAGTTGTTGCGAGTCATACATGAATTTGTTCCTCTGAGACAGGTAAGAAGAGGTAAGATTAAGGAACCTTGGATGACGAGAACAGAGGAGCTTCTCATCAAAAGGAAGAAGGCAGCTTACGTAAAGTGGAGGAAGCAAGGATCTAGCACAGCTTTAGAGGATTACAGTCTTACTAGAAAGGAGCTCAAAAATGGAGTGAGGAGAGCCAGGATGGGGCACGAAAAAGGCTTGGCAGGAAGAATTAGGGAGAACCCAAGGCATTTTACTCATACGTGAGGAATACGAGAATGAACAGGGAAAAAGTAAGAGGTAAAAACAATGACTGCAGATGCTGGAAACCAGATTCTGGATTAGTGGTGCTGGAAGAGCACAGCAGTTCAGGCAGCATCCAAGGAGCAGTGAAATCGACGTTTCGGGCAAAAGCCCTTCATCAGGAATGGGGCCAGTCAGAGATGGCGGAGGGAACTTGTGCATGGAGTCTGAGCAGATAGGTGAAGCCCTAAAAGAGATTTTTTGCTTCGGTTTTCATGAAGGAAAGGGACCTTGTTGTGAATGAGAACTTCGAGGAGCTGGGAAACAGGCTTGACCAGATCAAGATTGATGAAGTTCATGGACTGGAAACTGTGGCAAACATTAAGATTGATAAGTCCCCAGGGATTTATCCTAGGTTGCTCCGGGAAGTGAGAAAGGAGGTTGCTAAGCTGCTGGCGAGGATATTTGCCTCCTCACTCTCCACAGGAATCATACCGGAGGATTGGAAAGAGGGTTTTTATTAAAGGGTCTGGCAATTACAGACCAGTCAGTCTTACATTTGTGGTCAGCAAAGTTTTGGAAAGAAGTCTGAGGGATAGGAGTTATGACTACTTGACAAAGCATAACATGATTAAAGGCAGTCAGCATGGTTTTGTGAGGGGCAGGTCATGCCTCACAAATCTTATTGAGTTCTTTGAGGAGGAAACAAGATAGGTCGACGACGGTCGCGCAGTGGATGTCGTGTACATAGACTTCAGCAAGGCATTTGATAAAGTTCCTTATGTTAGGCTCATTCATAAAGTCAGGACGTATGGGATATAGGGAATTGGAAGGATCGAGAATTGGCTGGCTGAGAGACGGCAGACTGTGGCTGTAGATGGAAAGTATTCTGCCTGGAGGTCAGTGTTGAGTGGGGTCCTGCAGAGCTCTGTTCTTGGGCCTCTGCTTTTTGTAGTTTTTATAAATGACTTGGATGAGGAGGTTGAGGGGTGGGTTAGTAAGTTTGCAGATGACACTAAGGTAGGAGGTGTCGTCGATAGTATAGAGGGCTATTGCAGGCTGCAGTGCGACATGGATAGGATGCAGAGCTGGGCTGAGAAATGGCAGATGGAGTTCAACCTGGATAAATGTGAAGTGATGCATTTTGGAAGGTTGAACTCGAATGCTGAATATAGGCTTAAAGACAGGATTCTTGGCAGTGTGGAAGAACAGAGGGATCTGGGTGTGCAAGTACATAGATCCCTCAAAATTGCCACCCAAGTGGATAGAGTTGTTAAGAAAGCATATGGTATTCCGGCTTTCATTAACAGGGGGATCGAGTTTAAGAGCCGCAAGGTTTTGCTACAGCTCTACAAGTCTTTGGTGTGACCACACTTGGAATATTGTGTCCAGTTCTAGTCACCCTACTATAGGAAAGATATAGAGGCTTTGGAGAGGGTGCAAAGAAAGTTTACCAGGATGTTGCCTGGACTGGAGGGCTTGCTTTATGAAGAAAGGTTGAATAAGCTCGGACATTTCTCTCTGGAGAGAAGGAGGAAGAAAGGAGACTTGATCGAGGTATACAAAATGATGTGAGGAAGAGGTAGAACCAATAGCCAGAGACTTTTCCCCAGGGCAAGATTGACTGGTATGAGGGGTCGTAGTTTTAAGATATTAGGAGAAAAGTATAGAGGAGACGTCAGAGGTAGGTTCTTTATGCAGAGAGTTGTGAATGCATGGAATGCATTACCAGTGGTGGTGGTGGAAGCAGAGTCATTAGGGAGATTTAGGTGACTGCTGGATATGCACATGGATAGAGGTGAGTTGAGAGGTGCGTAGGTTAAATTATTATATTTTACGTAAGAATTAAACCTCGGCACAACATCGTGGGCCAAAGGCATTGTTTTGTGTTGCGCTTTTCTATGTTCTATGTTCTGTGTTCTAACTGCAGCAGTTTCAGATTGATCTCTTTCCTCACTATCTCCCTGGGTCCCACCACCACCTTACTAGTTTAAATCCTCCTGAACAACTCTAGCAAATCTCCCTGCTAGTATATTAGTCCCTTTCCATTTCAGGTGCAATCTGTCCTTCTTGTACAGGTCACTTCTACCCTAGAAGAGATTCCAATGATCCAAAAATGTGAATCCTTCTCCCATGCACCAGCTCCTCAGCCATGCATTCAATTGCTCTATCCTCCTATTCCTACCCAGGTGTTACTACTCTCGAGGACCTCCTTTTTAAATTTCTGCCTAACTCTCTGTAATCTCCCTTCAGACTCTCAACCTTTCCCCTTCCTATGTCATTGGTTCCAATGTGTACAATGATCTCTTGCTGGGCCCTCTCCCCCTTGAGAACATTCTGCACCCTCTCTGAGACATCCTTGATCCTGGCACCTGGGAGGCAACACATGGTGCTGCTTTTTCACTGCTGGCCACAGAAACGTCTGTCTATGCCTCGGACTAGAGAGTCCCCTAACACAATTGATTGCTTGGAACCCGACGTACCTCTCATTGCATCAGAGCCAATCTCAATACCAGAAACTTGGCTGTTCATGCTACGTTCCCTGAGAATCCATCACCCCCTACATTTTCCAAAACAACACACCTGTTTGAAATGGGGATAGCCACAGAAGACTCCTACACTACCTGCCTACCTCTCTTACCTATCCTGGACGTAACCCATCTAAGTAACTGTATCTGCAACTTTTCTCTCTTCCTATAACTGCCATCCATCACATCCTCTTGCTCTCGTAAATTATTTAGAAAATAAAAGTCTGTTGGCTTAGAGCTAATTTTTTTAAAAATCAAAAATCATGCGAGATAACCATGATCATGTTTTGAGGATGTTACGAGCAGAGATGATAAGGGGAACCAGTGGATGCCGATTATCAGGAAGAATTTGACAATACTGTCAGTTCTGATATAATGTGATAGCTTCCTTCTCCTGCGATCCCACGTTATAAGAAAACCATGCAATAGCCCCATCATTTAAACTAATGGGGCCAGAATTGTGTTATAGCCAATACAGGTAAGGAAAGGTTACACTCTACAAACAACTCTCTAAATGCTTCTATTGCGTTAAAACCAATTCGCGTTGAGGAAACACGCGTTATAGCAGAACTGACTGTAAACCACATAAGAGCTTGTAAACTAAGTTAAAGTGTGTTGGATTGGGGCACTATTGTAACATGAACTGAGAATTGGTGAGCAGACAAAAAGCTGGGAGTAGGAATAAATGGAAATTCTCAGGTTGGCAGGTTGTAACCTGTGGAGTATGATGAAGGTCAGTGTTAATGACAATCTATAATCAGCGATTTAGATGTGGGGCCCAATCGTAATATTTCCAAGTTTGCAGATGATGCAGAATGTGAGTTGTAAGGAGAGTGTGAAGAAGCTTCAAGTGGACTTGGACAATCTGAGGGAATGGGCAAGAACATGGCAGATGTGGCAGACGTGTGAGGTTATCCTCTTAGGTAGGAGCTTGGTGCAGAGTAATTCTTAAAGATGAGAGATTGGAAAGTGTTGACTTTGTTCATAAGTCACGAAAGCTAAATGCAAGTGCAGCAAATCATTTCAAAGACAGCATGTCTATCCATCTTATCGCAAGAGGATTTGAATACTGGAGCAAGGAACTTTATCTTCAGTTGTGCAGAGTAAAGGTGAAATCACACTTTAGATACGGTTCTAGAGCCCTTGCCTAAGATGGCATACACTTGCAAGAGAAAGAGTGCAGCAGAGGTTCAACAGACCCTGATGCTGAATCTATGTCCCCTGGTTATAGACCTTACAAGCAGGGCTGGAAAACATCTCTCCCTGTATCTAGTCTGAGACAATTATGTGTTTCAATGTGAGTTCTCTCTCATCCTTCTAAACATGAGTGAATACAGGCCTAGTCAAACCAATCTCTCCTCATAGAGGTAAAAACAATGACTGCAGATGCTGGACACCAGATTCTGGATTAGTGGTGCTGGAAGAGCACAGCAGTTCAGGCAGCATCCAAGGAGCAGCGAAATCGACGTTTCAGGCAAAAGCCCTTCATCATGAATAAAGGCAGAGAGCCTGAAGCGTGGAGAGATAAGCTAGAGGAGGGTGGGGGTGGGGAGAAAGTAGCATAGAGTACAATGGGTGAGTGGGGGAGGGGATGAAGGTGATAGGTCAGGGAGGAGAGGATGGAGTGGATAGGTGGAAAAGGAGATAGGCAGGTAGGACAAGTCCGGACAAGTCATGGGGACAGTGCTGAGCTGGAAGTTTGGAATTAGGGTGAGGTGGGGGAAGGGGAAATGAGGAAACTGTTGAAGTCCATATTGATGCCCTGGGGTTGAAGTGTTCCGAGGCAGAAGATGAGGCGTTCTTCCTCCAGGCGTCTGGTGGTGAGGGAGCGGCGGTGAAGGAGGCCCAGGACCTCCATGTCCTTGGCAGAGTGGGAGGGGGAGTTGAAATGTTGGGCCACGGGGCGGTGTGGTTGATTGGTGCGGGTGTCCTGGAGATGTTCCCTAAAGCGCTCTGCTAGGAGGCGCCCAGTCTCCCCAATGTAGAGGAGACCACATCGGGAGCAACGGATACAATAAATTATATTAGTGGATGTGCAGGTAAAACTTTGATGGATGTGGAAGGCTCCTTTAGGGCCTTGTATGGAGGTGAGGGAGGAGGTGTGGGCACAGGTTTTACAGTTCCTGCGGTGGCAGGGGAAAGTGCCAGGATGGGAGGGTGGGTTGTAGGGGGGCGTGGACCTGACCAGGTAGTCACGGAGGGAACGGTCTTTGCGGAAGGCGGAGAGGGGTGGGGAGGCGCGGTGGCACAGTGGTTAGCCTTGCTGCCTCACAGCGCCAGAGACCCGGGTTCAATTCCCGCCTTAGGCGACTCTCTGTGTGGAGTTTGCACATTCTCCCCGTGTCTGCGTGGGTTTCCTCCGGGTGCTCCAGTTTCCTCCCACAGTCCAAAAATGTGCAGGTTAGGTGAATTGGCCAAGTTAAATTGCCCGTAGTGTTAGGTGAAGGGGTAAATGTAGGGGAATGGGTCTGGGTGGGTTGCGCTTCAGCGGGTCGGTGTGGACTTGTTGGGCCGAAGGGCCTGTTTCCACACTGTAAGTAATCTAAAAAAAATCTAATATCCCTGGTGGTGGGGTCTTTTTGGAGGTGGCGGAAATGTCGGCGGATGATTTGGTTTATGCGAAGGTTGGTAGGGTGGAAAGTGAGCACCAGGGGCGTTCTGTCCTTGTTACCGTTGGAGGGGTGGGGTCTGAGGGCGGAGGTGCGGGATGTGGACGAGATGTGTTGGAGGGCATCTTTAACTGTGTGGGAAGGAAAATTGTGGTCTCTAAAGAAGGAGGCCATCTGGTGTGTTCTGTGATGGAACTGGTCCTCCTGGGAGCAGATACGGCGGAGGCGGAGGAATGGGAATACGGGATGGCATTTTTGCAAGAGGTAGGGTGGGAAGAGGTGTAATCCAGGTAGCTGTGGGAGTCGGTGGGTTTGTAAAAAATGTCAGTGTCAAGTCCGTCGTCATTAATGGAGATGGAGAGGTCCAGGAAGGGGAGGGAGGTGTCAGAGATGGTCCAGGTAAATTTAAGGTCAGGGTGGAATGCTTTGGTGAAGTTGATGAATTGCTCAACCTCCTCGCAGGAGCACGAGGTGGCGCCAATGCAGTCATCAATGTAGCGGAGGAAGAGGTGGGGAGTGGTGCCGGTGTAATTACGGAATATCAACTGTTCTATGTAGCCAACAAAGAGACAGGCATAGCTGGGGCCCATACGTGTGCCCATGGCTACCCCTTTGGTCTGGAGGAAGTGGGAGGATTCAAAGGAGAAATTGTTAAGGGTGAGGACCAGTTCGGCCAAACGAATGGGAGTGTCGGAGGAAGGGTACTGTTGGGGACGTCTGGAGAGGAAGAAACGGAGGGCTTGGAGGCCCTGGTCATGGCCTTCATCCTCTCCCCCACTCACCTATTGTACTCTATGCTACTCTCTCCCCACCCCCACCCTCCTCTAGCTTATCTCTCCATGCTTCAGGCTCTCTGCCTTTATTCCTGATGAAGGGCTTTTGCCCGAAACGTCGATTTCGCTGCTCCTTGGATGCTGCCTGAACTGCTGTGCTCTTCCAGCACCACTAATCCAGAATCTCTCCTCATAGGGCAGCCCCACCCTTCAGGTATCAGAATAAAAGGCAAACCATTAAGGAGTGAGATGAGAAGGAATTTCTTTATTCATACAAAGATCGACCTTTGGAATTCTCAGCCCCACAGGAAAGTGGAAGCTCAGTCATTAAGTAAATGGAAGGCAGTGATTGATAGCACGTTACTAAAGACACCGATGGATATGGGGTTAAAGTAAATGGTGTTGAGGTACATGACTGGTCATGATTTGGAATAATGCAGCTGGCTTGAGGGGCCTAATCTGGTTCTTGTTGAATCAGATATTGAAGAATCCAAATCAATGATCCTCTTTGTGTCCATGCCTTTAATGCCTCACTGCACACTGAAGGGAGTTGGCCTCAGTATTCATGCTGTGGTACGTGAGGTCATTTTCTCCATGCTCCTTAGCTGTGCTGGGAATTGTGCCTTGGTCATCTGGTAATCCAAAAGGTGATGCTTTTTGCCCCGGAGAAACATATCTCCACTGTTCCCAGAACGTCGATCCAACTGCCCAGCAGGCAAATTGACACAAGAGAAATGAAACTTGGTTCAAAATGCGCACTGAGGTGGGGTATGCACTAATGTGATTTGCAATCCGTTCCGTAAGGGTTTGAGTTACTAAGGGCTATGGTGACGAAGTGGTTATCAACAACATACATTTGACTTAGGAGCAACAATCATCTAGATTTTGCATCAACTATTGATTTAAGGGTGTTGCCTCCTTGCACTGATATTTGTGTTACTCAAAAAGTGCCTTGTAAGACAAAACAAATTACTCTTAAGTTTCAGTGTGATAAAAAATTAATACAATCTGTCAGATTTTATCTTTCACAGCGTAATAGTTGAATGCTGTAATCTTGCATCGAGCCAGGGGAAAGTAAAATGAAAAGCAGGTGAGTAAATAGCTCAGAAATGTTCAGTACGATTACTCCCCTCCTCTTTGGCCACAGTCTCATTACACAGGCAACACTGGCACTGTGACGCACACTTTGGTGAAAAATGATTAATTATATGTGACACGCCTTCAATTCGGCTCAAACATATCAATCCAGGACTCAACTTCAGATGGTCATTTAAGTGAGACTGTGCTGGTACTAGCCAGACAACCTTTTTGCCAACTCAGTTAGGGCTATAGGTGCCACCATGTCAGCTCCAGCAATTTCATCTAGTCCCATCCCATCTGGGGGAAAGGTCTGCATATCATTTCCAGAGATCCTGATGTTAGGTGAATTTGTGAGTAATGTACTATTTTATAATTTCACTGTTTAAGATGTACTTTTTAACCTTGTGCTCAAATCTGCGATGGGTCTTTTGAAAATATCTGACGTTCCTCTTTGGCTATGGAGAACATGCAAATAGGGAACTGGAATACAGAGATTACAAACAAAGAGTTAGCTAAAGGGAGAGGCTCAAGAGAAAAGAAAGAAATGGGGAGAGGGAGGGGGACAGACATATACAACTATAGAGCAGACAGACTAAGGAGGTTAAAATCGGAAACCAAAAGAGAAAATGCTGGAAAATCTCAGCAGGTCTGGCAACATCTGTAAGGAGAGAAAAGAACTGACGTTTTGAGTCTAACTGACCCTTTGTCAAAGCTCCTTTAGTCAGTTAGACTCTAAACGTCAGCTCTTTTCTCTCCTTACAGCTGCTGCCAGACCGGCTGAGATTTTCCAGCATTTTCTCTATTGGTTTCAGATTCCAGCATCCGCAGTAATTTGCTTTTATCCGGATTAAAATTGGAAATGTGTGGATTTTTTCCATATGCTTTAGTGTGTACACAGCGTCTGGGATGTCTCCGCTGGGGATTTAAGCTACAATTTGGTACAGCCTGGTTTTAGAGCAGGACGCTATCTTGATAAAGGAGTTGAACTGTTTGAGGCTAGGCACGGTTGCTGAGAGGATTGCTGGTGATGTAATAAATTGCCTGATAGTTCTAATTTTGTTGTGGCATTTTGTCAACTGGTGCTTCAAGTAATGTCCTTGACTAACAGTACTTACTGGATCAAGCATGTTGATGTCGAGGAGATTCAGCACTAACTTCAAAGCAGTTTCAATGATCATTTGCTGCTTTGGAAAGGACCTTTGAAATATTCTGGGAAATTACTTCATATGACTTCACTATCACTTCAACAACATGCATTTTGGAATTTCTCTGAGAACCTCACCTAAAGGTCCCACCATTAACTGATGTTACTCAACAGCTTCTAAGTGTCACTGGAGGAAAAGTGAGTGCTTGGCCATAGGTACCTTGCCAGTTATCCCTTGGTTTGGATGAGGAATTGGAGGAGGGTATGCTGTTGCTGTTGCAGGGAGGATCAGGAGGGACAGGTTGCTGAAGTGAGCTTCTCCCTTCCTATGGTGTGCTATCCCTTTCCCTCTGCAGTCCTCTCACTGTAACCTCCAATGTTGCATTCCAGATCCTGTGAACACTCTCCCTCAGTGCCTGAGCTGTCCTGAAACACATTCTGGTGCATACCACCCCTTCACTTCCCTGACCGTCCAAGGACCACCTATCTCAGATGAGGCAGAGCCCATAGTTTGTGTACTGGTCATAGTGACCAGCTCAAAGGACATCAAACTGGAGTGAGAGTAAATCACTGTCACCAAGGGACTGCTTAAAAATAGAACAGAGGGCAGGGAGACTGCATGCACTGCTCCATGAGTATAATTTCTGAGCTGAAATGCTCAACCAGTCGTCACTGAACTAGTTTCTCTAGATAAGTTCAACTAGTGGCGATCGGACAGAGCCTAACTTGTGTGATAAAGCCAGAGGTATGTTATTAGCACAGCACACCGTAGAACCATTCACCAATATAACCAGCAAGGAGAATGCCGCAGAGAAATCGAAAAGGAAGGAAGGTGACAGAAATAAAGGGAGGCAGCGATAATTATGTAAAAGAGAAAGGGACGAAGGGAAAGGGAAAAAGAGGGGCAGAATAAATCACTTGGAGAGGCAAAAGGAAGGATGGAGGATAGGTGAGCAAGAGCATGCAAAGAAAATGGAGGGAAATAAAAAAGAAAAATAAATGCAGAGAGAATGGAAACAATAATTCTTTTGATGTAAGATTGGTTGAAAATTGAAATTATTCTTTGTCGTGAAGGAAAGGAAATTGCTCTTTTTCTGGTCTTAGTGTTTGCTGAAATGGGTCGTAGATCAATCCCAGTTTTTCAGGTTGCAAATGAATGTGTTGCAGTTGCTGCCTGACCACCCAGGTATTTTAAATTAATCTTATTTACAAAGGGCGTTGGTTAGCTCAGTTGATGGGATGGTTGTTTTGCATTGCAGAGTGATACCAACAGCATGGATTCAATTCCTACACCTGCCTGAGGTTACCAAGAAGGATTTACCTTCTTAAACTCAGGTTAAACCCAGGGCTTTGGCAATCTTACATTTCACTTGCTACAAGTCTGCAATGGAATTCTCAAACTTTATTATTTGCCTCTAACAAAAAATGTCATCTCACTATAGGAGTAACTTGGCAAAATTTCTAGTTGCAAATGAGCAGATTGGCAAGATACTGAGAAAAAAATTGGTTAGAGACAAGAAGATGCAAAACCTGCGAGCACTCCATTCCCTCACCTCCATCCAGGGCCCCACCAGTTCTTCCAGGTGAGACAGAGGTTCACCTGCCTCTAATCCAACCTGGTTTACTGCATCAGGTGCTCCCGATGTGGTCTTCTCTACATCGGGGAGATCGAACGCAAACTTAGGGAATGGTTCACCGAGCATCACAGCCAGGCCTGCAGGGGCTGACCAAACCTCCCAGTCACCGCCCATTTCAATTGCTCCAACCACTCCCTTTCTGACATGACCATCCTTGGCCTCCTCCATTGCCACAACAAACCACAGCACAAATTGAAGGAACAACACCTCATCTTCCGCCTGGGCAGCCTATGGCCTGAAGGACTCTACTTTGAGGTCTCCAATTTAAAATAACCTCCCTTCCCTTCCCCCAACTCCCTTCCCAGCCCCTCCCCCTCCCTTCCACTCCTCCCAGCCACCAACCGGATTCATTCTTCCCATTGGCTAGCCAGGTCATCACCTCTACCTGTCTTCACCTATCTCCACTTTACCACCCTGCTCCTGCCACCCCCTTTATCTGCAATTCCCCCCACACCCACCCCCAGGCCTGAAGAAAGGTTACACCCAAAATGTGGATTCTCCACCTCCTGATGCTGCCTGGCTAGCCAGCCTCCTGCCTATCTACTAAGGTACTGAGAACAGGGCAGTTACTTCCCTGTCAGGTAAATGAAGTGCAGAAAACTAAGAGAAAAGCAGTTAAGAAGTATTACTATGGCTCTAAAGTGTTTAAAGTCTGAAGTTTCCATTTCGCAGTATCCTTCAGGTATTAGAATATATGTTTTCTCTTTATCGCATACTCAGAGCTGGCCATAGCTCTCCACCCTGTTACTGCGGTAATATAAAGAGTTATGGAACATAGAACATAGAAAAGTACAGCACAGAACAGGCCCTTCAGCCCACAATGTTGTGCCAAGGATTAATCTTAACGTAAAATAAAATAACCTCAATTCACTGCGCACCCCTCAATTCACTGCTGTTCATGTGCATATCCAGCAGTCGCTTAAATGTCCCTGTATCTATAAATGTAAATATTGGGGGTGGCATGGTGGTGCCTCAAAGTGCCAGGGACCTGGGTTCAGTTCCAACCTCAGGTGACTGCCTTATGTGGAACTTGCATGTCCTTCTCATGTTTGTGTGGGTTTCTGCCAGGTGCTCTGGTTTCCTCCAAAAATATGCAGGTTAGGTGGATTGGCTATGCTAAATATGGGGATAGAGTTGGGTCTGCATCTATTCAGAGAGTCCATAGGCTGAATGGCCTCTTTCCACATTGTATGGATTTAATGTTCCTTTAAAAAAGGAAGCTCTGACTGCTTGGGGTGCAAAGCCATTTTAATATGGGCAGCACGGTGGCACAGTGGTTAGCACTGCTGCCTCACAGCGCCAGAGACCCAGGTTCACTGCCTGCCTCAGGGGACTATCTGTGTGGAGTTTGCACATTCTCCCTGTGTCTGCGTGGGTTTCCTCCGGGTGCTCCGGTTTCCTCCCACAGTCCAAAAATGTGCAGGTTAGGTGAATTGGCCATGCTAAATTGCCCGTAGTGTTAGGTAAGGGGTAAATGTAGGGGTCTGGGTGGGTTGCGGGTCGGTGTGGACTTGTTGGGCTGAAGGGCCTGTTTCCCCACTGTAAGTAATCTAAATCTAATCTGTAAAGTGATAGCCACAGTTATGCATCACTTGATGCATGCGACGCCTAATGAGTGCCTGATTGGATACTATCCATTTCACTCCATTAATCAGACAAACACAGAACCAAATTGACACTGAATGCACATTAGTAAGTCACAATCTGACAGTGATCAAAGCACGAAAAGTGTTTCAAAATAAGGAGACCCTGGTAACGGTAAAGAGTAAAGATAACTGAATGATTTGATCTGGATGATCTTAAGTTTGACCTTGTTCTCAGCTAGGCTCACTGGCCTCACCCAATTTGATGGCGACGAAGCTTACATTTTGCCTTTGTAATCTTAAGCTGGGGAGTGGAAAATTAATCAGAATTCCTGTGCCTGATCTCCAGCTGCTCCTCCTTGTTGGAAATGTGTGTGTGGACAGTGTGAATGAATTCTACACTTGAATAACTTACCAGTTCTTGTTATTGAGTGTCAGATTTGAATATCAGATCATTTTAACTGTGCTGTGTAGAACCCTGGGGCAATAGGAATTGATGAGGCCAGGAAAAGAAGAGGAGTGCAAATTAGGAAAGGGGGTAAATGCATCACAATGCACCTCCTAAAAGTGGCTAAATGAATGAAAAAATTATGCTTCGGATTTACCTTTGGGCCATTTACAGAACCCTTGGTCATGCAAGCTGGCCTCAAGCCAATATACTTGCAATAAAAGAACAAATATGCTTATGCAAACAGTATAACAACTTCACTGGAAGATTATTTTAATAATCATGCTCACTGTTTCACAAGCCACTATAAAAATATCTGAAATCACAATTAGAGACCAAATTGCTTGACTGACTGCTATTCATGACAATAGTAATTCACTCCAGTTTTGTCATTAACAAAAAGATAACTATTTAACTAACTGTAACCTAACTGTAACAACTGGCAGAGAAAGGAAAAGATTTGTAATCTATACAACTTCAATGCAAACTAAACTTTACCTCTTCAAAAACCCCAAATACATCCACACACCTTCAAGATTAAGATAGACAATAGACAGACAGCTTGACAGAGGTACAGTATTACTGGTTTCAAAAATATACAGGGTGAACAAAATTCTAAGTAATAGAAGTCCGTTTCATGAGGGTGAGTTGAATCATCTCTCTCAGTTTCTTTGGATTTCAACAATTGCTGACATGTAGTTACTTGTAAAGCAATGATTATCCCTCACTTTCATGGTTGATCCATGGGACCTAGGTCTTTTCTTGTTAGAATTCTTTTAAGTTGTTGTAGTTTTCCAGTATTTTCATTCACACGATGAAAGAGAGAGAGAGACAGAAATTACAGCTTTGTAACCGATTGCAACTCAACCAATGAGAGGGCTGTCATCAGGCAGAATTTCCTGAACTCAATAATTCTTGGTGCCACTCTGTCCTAATGTATCCTGTTGATGCTTTGAAAACCAACTTTGCCTTGGGCACCCATAAAAATCCACCACTTCATTCTTCCAAGATACAAGATTCTATTGGCATTTCATTTCTACAGCTATTCACATCAGTTTATAGACCCAAAAAGGCGGAAAATATCTTTTACCATAAATCTAGCTTGAAATACAACAATGTTACAGAAAGGAACAGGCTTTTTGTCCAATTCATCTATGCTGTGCATGAGCCGACAGTTTTCATTGAAACCTTTTCCCTATCTACTTATTGAATTGATCTGTCAATATTTTCTCTTATGTTCAGCACTAACAGAGGAAATGTGTTCAGCAACCTTGCTACTCTCTAAGCAACGTAGTTCCCTTGCCCTTTATTCCATACCTCTAAGTTTTAAGGGAGAATTTAACCCTTTCAACCCAGGGGAATACTCAGTGTTGAAATACGCGGGATAATTCAACTGAATTTAAGATAGAAGTTGATGTCCAATTTCTGTTTAAAACTGAGATGAGGCTGAGACTCTGGTTAAAAGTGAAGAAATGAAACCAAATAATGTTGGAAATTGCTGTGAAAGGTTGATGAGGAATGCATTAGGCACCATCCAATATGTTGATGACACATGGGCTTGGGCGCAAGGACAACTTTGAAGGAGTAAGACCTGACTTTGAGGTCTCCCTCACAGTTTGAGTAACAATGTACGTTATACTAATTTATACTTGTATCGCATTGGTGTCATGCAATAAACTACATCTTGTTTCAGACCAGAGTCTCTCCTTGTTACAAATGGGGTTCCTCTACCACATTAGACCTGCAGGCACCGCAGATTCCTAATGGGAAAGAGGGTGGCAGTAACAAAGCTATCAGATGGATCTTATGCCATGATGAGCAATGGTGAGAAGCCATCTTAGAGCAGAAATACTCAGCTGGCCATGCAGCACTGAGAGAGACAGAGTCAACATTTCAGGTTGAGATGACCTTCCATCAGTCATTATTAGTTCTGACGAGAAGTCATCTCAGTCTAAAGCATGAATTCTATCTCCCATAAGCTATAGGGAGAGGTTGAATAGGCTAGGGCTGTTTTTCCTGGAACATCGGAGTCTGAGGGGTGACCTTATAAAGTCATGAGGGGCATGGATAGGATAAATAGACAAAGTCTTTTCCTTGGGTTGGGGGAGTCCAGAACTTGAGGGCATCGGTTTAGGGCGAGAGGGTAAAGATGCAAAAGAGACCTAATAGGCAACTTTTTCATGCAGAGGGTGGTACGTGTATGGAATGAGCTGCCAGAGGAAGTGGTGGAGGCCGGTACAATTGCAAGATTTAAAAGGCATCTGAACGGATATATGAATAGGAAGGGTTTGGAGGGATATGGGCCAGATGCTGGCAAATGGGATTAGATTGGGTTGGGATAGCTGGTCAGCATGGACGGGTTGGACCGAAAGGTCTGTTTCCATGCTGTACATCTCTATGACTCTATGACTCTTGACAGATGCTGCCACGACCTGAGGGAATATTTCCAGTGGTTTGTTTGCTGCCATTTCAGATTTCCAGCATCTGTGGTGTTTTCCTTTCGTTGTAGATGAAGAACTGTTTGTAGCTAAAGCAGAGGTCATTTTCATCTTAAACACTGAAGCTGACTTAGTGGTGAACAAAGGTCAGAACTCTATGCCTGTCTGCAGGTAAGATATTGAGAACTGAGGTTGAGTCCAAAATTGTGATAAGGATAAAGATTTTGCCCAGTGACTTCAAACTTAATCCAAGTTACTGTAAGGAGGGAAAAAGTAGATTTAAAAAAATCCAGACTAGGATGTTGCAGAGTTGGCTGTGTATCTGGAGAGCAGTGTGTGGGGGTTAGTGGACGGTATGACGATCTTGAGAGAACATATTGTTACCATCAATTCCTGGGTAAGGTTGAACATTCCAGATGGGATAACACAAGGTTCCAAGCTCCCAAATGAGGACAATGAACTGGCTCCCCTTCTTCAGCTGGTCACTATAAAGGCCATTTAAAAAGAGATTTCATGCCATGTGGATGCTTTTCTCCCAGAACAAATGAGTGAATGTTTTAATAGGTGGCAATGTAGCCAGGCTTTCTTGAGCTAATGAAACAGTGAGTTTATTAATTACTAAACCTAAGATGAAGTAATAACACAAAGCACAGACTAGAAATGAGAATTCCATAAAAAGATGGAAGTCAAATAGGGCATGTCGATCAGTCTGTGAGTTCCACAAAAAGATGATAGAGTATTGTGTCTGCTATGTTGAGTGATACTGACTGCACTGATGTTGGCAGTTTTGATTTTGAGATTCTTGGTGGTGTAGGCCTGCTGAATGTCTTTAGTCCTGTTTCCTTTCCTGGCATGCAACACTTAGAGTGAGAGATTACTTTTCCTTTCTACCCGTAGTGCAAGGCTGTTTAATGGTTGATCTCAATCTTTGACCTTCCCAGTGTGCTAGTGCACAAACTAACACATCAGACCACTTACACACCCAGACTAAATGTGTTTATGTTTTAACAATGTAACCAGGCTTTCCCGCGTTAAAGAGTGAGTTCATTAATTATGAAATATGGAACTAAATAATGCTTGCAGTTAGTTTTCAACCTCTGTCTTGTTCAATGCTACAGTAAATGTCTTTTAACTCATGTCCATGATATAGAATACAAGGCACAAGAAATGTTTACCTGCTAAGGGAAATTAATTACATTGTCTTGCACCTCTGCCTTTTGAACTTTCTCTCTCTCTCTTTGAAGTTTCCTTGGTATGAACAAGGTGTGAAATTCCAGTCACTTACTTGCTTAGAAGGTGCAGACCCATGCCTCTCTTGCAATATTTGTTTATTAAAAAAAAAGGTCTTGTCCAAAAATTCAATATGTCCAGAAGTAAGTTGAGGTTCTGATTTGTTGTCATGGCAATACCTTTAATGGATAACTCTGTTCTGATCTCTGGCGCAACTCTATTGGGTAGAATGTATGAAACAGGTCAGGGAGCTATTCATAAAGACAGTGGACTCTTGTTTAAAAATCCAGACACATTAGGTAAGACCACTCTGGCAGTTACAATGCTGTTGGTGAGGTGGATTGCAAGTTCTAGACACACAGATACAGAAGAATGGGGAGACCAGTATCTGGACGGTTTGCTCCAGAACCTGGTCATGCTTGAGGGAAGACCATGTTCACAATGGAGTTGTTGTAAGTGAATGCACAGAGTGAATGGAACCTCATAGAAAACAAGGACCTTGAGAAATTGGTGCTATCCCAGATGTACAATGCACTTGTTAAGAATAAAGACTGTCAGAAGGATAGGCAAAATGTTGACCATGTAACCTTGGTGCAGAAGGGTGTCTGAAGGAGGGAGGAACTCAAGGAGGGGAATAATAACATTGATTGTTGTAGGAGAATCAGTACTGAGATAACATCATTTGTAAAGCAGCTTGGGAGTCCCACATAAGATATTGCCTACATGATGTGGCTGGAACTGGCATTGGAAAGAGAACAGGACTGTCTGGCTGTTGAGACCCAGGTTGGAATGGCCTCCAGAGGTGGAAATCCCATTTGCATTATACCAGGAGCTAAATTAAAGAACAGCACCACAAGGATTGAATATCCATATCGTTAACAAAGTCACATGTGATTTACCAAAGGGATAAGCAGATCATGGAGATGAATGCGTGGCTGGTGTGGGAAAGGCGGTGCTGGGAGAGGTAGTGGTGCAGCGGTAATGTTCACAGACCTGAAGTCCAGAACCTCAGGCTATAGTTCCAGTGACATGGCAAATGGTGAAGTATGAAATCGATAAAACCTGGAATTAATAGCTAGCCTAATAGCAACCACTGTTGAGCATTGTAAAAATCTATCCAGCTCACTAATGTCCTCAGGGAAGGAAATCTGCCATATGACTCCTGACCCACAGCAATGTGATTGACTTTTACCTGCCCTCTGAAATGGCCTGGCAATCCCCTCAATTCACCCCAATGAGGGATAGGATAATTATTGCAGTCTCAGCCAGCGATACCCAAATCCCATGAATAGGTAAAACAGGAGCTTTCATTTCATGGGCCAACAGTATCAGCATTAGGACAAGAAATAGCTCTACCATTCGAGTAGATTCTGCCTGAACTGGACTACCTCCAGGCTCCTGGTAGAAAACATAAATACTGCCATAAAAACTTTAAATGAGTAAGGGAGGTGGGAGCTCAGTAGGAGAAGGCAGTATATACACAAAACGAAAGGGAGTAGAGTTACCACCAGAAATGGTAAGGTGAGGGAACAGCTTTAGCAATTAAGGATGAAATCACCTCAGTGATTATGCAAGATGTAATGAGAGGTTAGGAAGCAGGGGAAGCCTTGTGGTAGAATTAAGAAATAAACAGCGAGAGTTATTCATGTGTCACCTGATATCAACCATGGAGCAATAAATCCTGTACCTGCAGAGAAAGGCAGATTTAGGTTTTTAATCGGGAAGGGGTTCAAGGGTTACAGGTCAAAGGCAAGAAAGTGGAGTTAAGGGTGATCAAGTCAGCCATGATGTCATTTAACAGCAGAGCAGATTCAATGGGCTGAATGGTCTCTTTCTGCACCCATGCCTTATAGATATGGAACACTTGTAGTAATGACAGAGAAAGGAGGTCAAAGTCCTTTTATGAGGCAGGAAGGCATTTAACTGGATCAGAAGGTTCAGGGTTGGGACCCCATCACATTCCTGCCTTAGTCCTGATTAAATCCATTCAGTTAATGCACTTGTGCTGGTCTTATCCCACTGTATTGATATTCAATCAGTGGCAGGCAGGCCAATTCTTCTTGAGGGTTGTTGGAGCTGCACTCATCTCGGCAAGTGGAGAGTATTTCAGCACACTCCTGACTTGTGCCTTGTAAGATGTTGCACAGACTTTGGGGAGACAAGGGATGAGTTACTCACCACAGAGTTTCCCACCTCTGACCTACTGTAGCTGCATTACTTGTATGGGTGCTTTAGTGTTACATCTGGACAACAGCAACCTCTAGAATTATGATTACAGAGAATTCAGTGATGGTAATGTCATTGAATGTCAAAGGATATTGGTTAGATTCTCTCTTGCTGGAGATGGTCATCTGCTGCTAATGTCTTGCATAAAGGAACTTTGTCTAGGACTTGTTACAATCACTGGATATGTCAAAGCATTTGCCAAAGTAATCATATACTTGTTACACAGCTGTAATGTAGAAAACATGGCAGCCAAAATGCAAACTCTCAGCAAAAACAATTTGATACCAACCAGATTGTTTGCTTTTGTGATATTGATTACAGCATGAATATTGATGCAGGCTTCAGGGATAACTCCAGTGATCTTCTTTGAAAAAGTGTCAAGTGATCTGCTCCATCAGTTGGGGCAATGAATCTATGGAGCCTTGGTTTAAATTCTTATCTGAAAGATGGTGCCTCTGATGGTACTGTTTCCCCTCAGTATTCCTCGGAACTGCACAGGAATGTCAGTTTTCTGACTTTTGTACTCAAATGGAATGGGAATTGAAAACACAACATTGTTCTATTCACAAAAACCAGGACAAGCCCAATCAGACTAATTTTTGCCACATTGATTAACTGTCAGTCATCAGCCATGTGATAGAAAGGGCCATTGACAGAGCTATCAAATGGGAGAAAGTGAGGACTGCAGATGCTGGAGTACCAGAGTTGAAAAATGTTGTGCTGGAAAAACACAGCAGGCCAGGCAGCATCCGAGGAGCAGGAGAATCGACGTTTCGGGCATAAGCCCTTCTTTAGGAATTCAGGCATTCCTGAAGAAGGGCTTATGCCCGAAACATCGATTCTCATGCTCCTCGGATGCTGCCTGGCCTGCTGTGTTTTTCCAGCACCACATTTTTCAACTCAAGAGCTATCAAATGGCCCTAACTCACTAACCATCTATTCACCGGTATTCAGTCTGGGCTCTGCCATAGTGACTTGGCTCCTGATCTCATAAAAGCTAGCTCCAATATGGATAAAACAACTGAATTACAGAGAGGATGAGAAAGTGACTGCTCTTGGAGTCTGGACACTATTTGCCCAAGTGTTAAAAGAATCCCATATAAAACTGGAGCCAATAGGAATTGGGGGGGCAAAGCTTTCCACCGGCTGGACTCACACCTAACACAAATGAAGATGGCTGTAGCATTAGAGTCTAATCTCCTGAATCCCAGGGCATCACTGTGCAGGAGTTCCCCAAGGTTGTATCCATCATCAATCATCTTCATAAGATCAGGAATGGGGATTTTCACTGATAATTACATAGCTGCAGGGTCATCTACAATACCTCTAATACTTAAGAAGTTAATACCCATGTGTAACATGTCCTGCATGAACATTTAGGTTTGGGGTGAAAGATAGCAAGTACTATTCACACCAGACAATACCCAACTCCAACAGGAAAGTATTAATCATCTCCCCTTGACAGTCAATAGCATAACCATTGCTGAATCAAACATGGGAACAGAACCACTCCCATGTTCCCCTGCCTCACCATCCTGACTTGGATATAGATGGCCGCTCCTTCATTGTCACTGGATCAAAACCCTCCCGCAGCCCACTTTGGGTGTACCAACGCCAGATGGGCTACTACTAGAAGATGGCTCACCTTCTAGGAATGAAGGATTGTGGTCATTTAGTGCCTTGAATGTGCTCTGCTATTCAGTGAGATTATGGCTGACCTGGTTGTGGTGTTAACCTAATTTTTCCGTTTACTTTCCATTGCCTTTGACTCGCTTGTCCATGTCATTTTCCGAAATGACACTGATTACAGGCCATGTTCAACCTTTCTTCCTAAAACAAGTCCTTTAGTGCAGGAATGAGTTGATTGAACCTTCTCTGAACTTTTTCTAATACACTCATATCTTTATTTCAAATCAGGAGACCAAAGTGGGTCAGAACTGCAGATGCGGCCTCACCGAGGGTGTATACAGCTGCGTAAATCTTCTCGACTTTTGCCTTCCTTATTTTAAAGACTAGCATTCCATCTACATTCTTAGCCAGCGACAATCCCATCTCATGAAGACATAGATTCCCCACAATCTACTTGTCTCCCCGCACATGATGAAGTTCCCATCATCATGTTTTAAGTTGCTCATATACAGTATCACAAAATGTGGTTTCCAAAAGGAATTTTATCTAATTTGCTTTTTTTTAAAAAAATGTGCTTACAGGATATGAGCTATAAGGAGAGGTTGAATAGGCTAGAGCTATTGGAGCATCGGAGGCTGAGCGGTGAACTTATAGAGGTTTATAAAATCATGAGGGGCATGGATAGGATAAATAGACAAAGTCTTTTCCTTGGGGTCGGGGAGTCCAGAACTAGAGGGCATAGGTTTAGGGTGAGAGGTGAAAGATATAAAAGAGATCTAAAGGGCAACTTTTTCACGGAGAGGGTGATACATGTGTGGAATGAACTGCCAGAGGAAGTGGTGGAGGCTGGTACAATTGCAACATTTAAGAGGCTTTTGGATGGGTATATGAATAGGAAGGGTTTGGAGGGATATGGGCCGGGTGCTGGCAGGTGGGACTAGATTGGGTTGGGATATCTGGTCGGCATGGACGAGTTGGACCGAAGGGTCTGTTTCCGTGCTGTACATCTCTATGACTCTACGAGTCTATGGACTGATTGAAAGCGAATTGATTTCAACATGTCCCTGGGGAGTCTAAACCAATGCTTACTACTCAATCGCAAAACTAATGTCTTGTTGATTTGTTTTGGACTTAGATCTTTCAATGCAGATCTTGACAAGGTGAATCCTGGACCATTGCAGTTACAGGTGGTGATGGATGCTGCTACATGGCTGTGTTAATATTCCAGGACCTCTTAGCTACCCGAAAGTGGCTTGCAAGGCAATATCAAATTATGAATAAATCAGATAGCTTGGTACCAGAATAATGATTAGGACAAACCAATTAGATCTAGCAGTGATGCATTATTTGTGTTTTGTCTTTTAGGTTTTTGGTGGCCTGGTTTGGATCCTTGTGGCTTCTGCTCGAGTTGAATTTGCGGCTGATCAAGGCTGGGTGATGTTTGTTTCAGTTTTCTGCTTCGTGATCACTACATTGCTGCTCATCCTCTACACAGCTGGAGTTCAGAACAGTTCATCTGCTTGGATGGCAGTGGTATGTCTCTTTCTATGACCTTCCCACCGAGGTGTTACATTTTGGAAAGGCAAATCAGGGCAGGATTTGTACTGTAAATGATAGGGCCCTGGGTAGTGTTGCTGAACATCGAGACATTGGAATGAAGTTGCATAATTCCTTGAGAGTGGAGTTGCAGGTAGACAGTGAAGCAGTCATTTGGTATGCTTGCCTTTATTGGCCCGCGTATTGAGTATAGGAGTTGGGAGGTCATGTAGCAGGACAATGGGTATGCCACTTTTAGAATATTACATTCAATTCTGGTCTCCTTGCTGTAAGAATAATGTTGTTAAACTTGAAAGGGTTCAGAAAGGATTTACAAGATTGTTCCCAGGGATTAGACGGTTTGAGCTTTAGAGAGAGGCTGAATAGATTGGAGTGTTTTTTCCCTGAGGGGTGATCTTATGGAGATTAATAAAATCATGAGGGGCATGAATAGGCTGAATAGCCAAGGGCTTTTCCCCAGGTAAGGGACTCCAGAGTCAGATGGCATAGGTTTAGGGTGAGAGGGGAAAGATATAAAAGAGACAGGTGTTGGGGGGGGTGGGGGGCAGCCTTTTTCACACAGAGGGTAGTGCGTGTATGGAATGAGCTGCCAGAGGAAGTGGTGGAGGTTGGCACAATTGCAACATTTAAAAGGCATCTGGATGGGTACATGAATAGAAAGGATTTAGAGGGATATGGGCCTAATGGGACCAGCTAGATTTAGTATGTGTGGTCCGCATGATCAAGTTGGACCGCAGAGTCTGTTTGTGTGCTGTATGACTCTGTGACTATGACTCTATAACACCTCCCAATGCAAAGATCTGCGACATTATCTAATTTCAGCAATTTTCTGTGATATAGTCCTTTAATAGAGCCATAGAGTCATAGAGATGTACAGCACGGAAAGTCCCTTCAGTCCAACTCATCCATGCTGACCAGATATCCCAACCCAATCTAGTCCCACCTGCCAGCACCTGGCCCATATCCCTCCAAGCCCTTCCTATTCATATACCCATCCACTTCCTCTGGCAGCTCATTCCATACACGTACCACCCTCTGCGTGAAAACGTTGCCCCTTAGGTCTCTTTCATATCTTTCCCCTCTCACCCTAAACCTATGCTCTCTAGTTCTGGACTCCCCGACCCCAGGGAAAAGACTTGGTCTATTTATCCTATCCATGTTCTTCACAGTTTTATAAATATCTATAAGATCACCCCTCAGCCTCCGACGCTCCAGGGAAAACATGTAGATCTTTTCTGAACCCTTTCAAGTTTCACAACATCTTTCCGATAGGAAGGAGACCAGAATTGCACACAATATTCCAACAGTGGCCTAACCAATGTCCTGTACAGCCGCAACATGACCTCCCAACTCCTGTACTCAATACTCTGACCAATAAAGGAAAGCATACCAAACGCCTTCTTCACTATCCTATCTACCTGCAACTCCACTTTCAAGGAGCTATGAACCTGCACTCCAAGGTCTCTTTGTTCAGCAACACCCCCTAGGACCTTACCATTAAGTGTATAAGTCCTACTAAGATTTGCTTTCCCAAAATGCAGCACCTCGCATTTATCCGAATTAAACTCCATCTGCCACTTCTCAGCCCATTGGCCCATCTGGTCAAGATCCTGTTGTAATCTGAGGTAACCTTCTTCACTGTCTACTACACCTCCAATTTTGGTGTCATCTGCAAACTTACTAACTGTACCTCTTATGCTCGCATCCAAATCATTTATGTAAATGATGAAAAGTAGTGGTCCCAGCACCGATCCTTGTGGCACTCCACTGGTCACAGGCCTCCACAGGAGTTGATTACTCCAACTAAGACATGCGAAACTTAAAGCTCAAGTTAATAAAGTGAAATGCCACACTGAAAGGCATATTTTAGTCCAGCAGAATAAACAAAGATCACTCCTGTTGCGGACTCTATGTCAACCCTCAGAATGCGCTTTGGTGATGACACTGAACGGAAACAAATAGGAAGTTTTCAACAAGAATAAGTGGGAACATTGAGTGGTCCATTTCAAAGGCCCCTCCTGCCCCGGGCCTGCTGTAAGCTGAATTTCCCTCCAATCCATTATTAACAAACTCATAGGATGAGACCTTACCAGGGTCTGAGTGGGGCAGCCTATGGCAACACGACCGGTACATTTGGGTGAGAAAGTTGGTGAGTTCCACTTGAATGTTTAAATCATCACGTTGCATCTTGGCTCAAGTTGTATGGTGCCATTGTCGCTGGACAGCGGTGAGCTCCCAATTGAAGCTCGTTATTTCTTGTTAAACAACTTGTTTACAGTCCAGTTCACCGTGTGCTGTGATCTTACCACACTGGCTGGTGGGAAAACTCAATGTGGGAGCCAGAGGGAGTTCTTGGCGAGTTCAACTCCCCACCTGCTCCAAAAGACCTCCATGTTAGATACCAGGTGCCAACCTCTCGGGCATGTTCCATGGGCACCAGGCACATGTACCCCACATCCACAGATACTGGCATTAAACATACGCCATCCTCTAACAGCCCTGCATACCTACCTTGCAGCCACTGCAGGACACTTCTGCATGTCAATGCTACATCTTGGGCTGCTCCAGAAACTTTCGTTATAATGCTACAGCTAGAAGACTGTGTGCTCAGGTAGACATACCCAGCTGGGGTCTGAACCAGCTGCATCTCCAGGGTCTCACTCACTCTCATAGCACACATTAACTCTGAGCCTACCTGGATGCTCACAACGCCCCCTGCCTTGCATTATCTTGCTTTTCTGTGTGTTGTCCTCTCAGTCAGATTGACCAAACGCTCTGTCGTCTCAACAGCGCTGGGCGGCACGGTGGTTAGCACTGCTGCCTCACAGCGCCAGAGACCCGGGTTCAATTCCCACCTCAGGCGACTGACTGTGTGGAGTTTGCACGTTCTCCCTGTGTCAGCGTGGGTTTCCTCCGGGTGCTTCGGTTTCCTCCCACAGTCCAAAGATGTGCAGGTCAGGTGAATTGGCCACGCTAAATTGCCCATAGTGTTAGGTAAGGGGTAAATGTAGGGGTCTGGGTGGGTTGCGCTTCGGCTGGGCGGTATGGACTTTTTGGGCCGAAGGGCCTGTTTCCACACTGTAATGTAATGTAATGTAAAAATGAGTGGCCATTGGTGGGACTACAAGCAGCGCTGGAGTCAGGATGGATGTAAATGCTGGGTAGCAACAAGATGGGGGCCCTGTCAGGGGAGAGGGGTCTCTGGGTTGTGATGGTGTGGCCAGACAAGGAGGGATTGCCAGCGGAGCAGGAAACACCTTATCTGGAAAGGTGGGGTCAGTGGTCCCCACCCCCACCTTCCTGCCCAGGACCTCAGTGGGGCAATCCGTTTTGTGCCCAGCCATTGAGCCTCACTGGAGCACAGTGTAAGAGATCATAGACTGAAAGGACTGCCTGGGAGCAAGGTGGAGAATTCGAACGTCAAGCAAACAGAAGGTCTGGATTAGACATGCAACCTGAACGGAAACTGAGAAAGATCGCAGAAACCTATGGAGCAGAGTAACCATCCATGGTATACAAAAGAAAAGCCAGCATCCAAGTTCAAGAGGTAATAGGGAAGGCAAATGGAATTGTTGGCCTTTATTTCAAGGGGAATGGAGTATAAGTGTAAGGAGGTTTTGCTTTTAACTATTTTGCTGGTGTTAGTCAGACCAGCACAAGAATACTCTGAACAGTTTAGGGCCCCTTATCTAAGGAAAAATACAGTTGCATTCAAGAGGGTCTAGAAAAGGTTGATGAGGCTGATACCAGGTATGGAGGGATTGTCCTATGAGCATATGTTGAGTAGATTGGACTTGTACTTGTTAAAATTTTGAAGAACGAGAGGTGACATTATTGAAACACGCAAGATTCTTAGAAAGCTGGATAGAGTAGATGCGGAAATGTTGTTTCCCTTGTGAGAAAGTCGAGGACGAGAGGGCATAAACTCAGAATAGAGAGTCCCATATTTAAGACTGATGAGGAGTAATTTCTTCTCTCAGAGAGTCGTCAATCTGTGGAATTCTTTACCACAGAGAGCTGTCGAGGCTGGGTCATTAAGTGAGCTCAAGGCTGAGATAGACAGATTTTTAATCAACAATGGAATCGGGGGGGTTATGGCGGAAAGGCAGGAAAGTGGGGATGAGGATTATCAGATCAGCCGTGATCTCACTGAATGGTGGGGCAGACTCAATGGGCTGAATGGCCTATTTCAGCTCCTCTGTCTTATGGCCTTATTTGCGTGCATGAAGACAGAACAGGCAAAGAACCCACTGAAAATGATTGACTAATTCTAACCATGAATATTGTTAACTGAGCTGTGGTGCCAAAGGACAATGGATACGAGCTGCACTCCACCAAGAATCAGCTCCTCTCGGAGTACAGGGGACAAAGGTCGACGCATCCAAATATTATCACCAACATCAAACCCTTTACAAAATGCAACAATAGGGCAATTAGCATGTTCCGTCATTGTTTGCATCCTACAATTCTCTTCAGATGCATCACTATGAGCTACATCACCCTTCCTTCATTGTTGCTGGCTTGGAATCCTGGAACTCCCTTGCCTTCAGCACTGGGGGTAGACTGACATCATATAAACCAGAGCAGTTCACCACCACCATCTCCAAGTCAGCTAAAGATGGGCAGTGAAAGATGGTCGTACTAGCAACGCTCATGTCCCAACAAAGAATTTTTAAAAGTTTCTATTAATTGTGCAATTTATTTTATTCAATATTGTTATTTTCCTCCTACTTTCTGATCAGCTGCATGTAAACTTAATTGCAAAAAAGCTAAGACATTCTCTGTGTGTTTCTACGTAAGCCCTTTCGTCACTTGATCACAGAAGTTGACAGTATAGAAGGGGCCAGCAATTCTGACAATGCAGTTGACTGAAGTAGAATGGGACGATAGATTAGTAAATAGCACAGGAGAGAAGCTGTGGCCAACGTTTTAGAGGAGATAGTTCATGATGTTTAATGCAAGACATATTCCATACAGAAAGGCAAACTCTATAAGCAAGATACATCATCCTTGGCTAAATTAGGAGATGAAGCATGGTATTAATTGAAGGGAAAGATGTACGGTGCTGTAAACACTTGTGCTAGTCCAGAAAGGTTTCAGAACCTGAAAATGATGACTAAAGTAGAAGTTGGAGAATGGGAGAAAATAAAAAGAAACAGTAAAAAGCTTTGCAAGTATTTAAAATGAAGAGTAGTGAATATAGCATTGGTCCCTTAGAGGATGAGACTGGGGAGTTAGCATAGAACATAGAACATAGAACATAGAACATAGAACATAGAAGAATACAGCGCAGTACAGGCCCTTCGGCCCTCGATGTTGCGCCGATCCAAGCCCACCTAACCTACACTAGCCCACTATCCTCCATATGCCTATCCAATGCCCGCTTAAATGCCCATAATGAGGGAGAGTCCACCACTGCTACTGGCAGGGCATTCCATGAACTCACGACTCGCTGAGTAAAGAACCTACCCCTAACATCTGTCCTATACCTACCCCCCCTTAATTTAAAGCTATGCCCCCTTGTAATAGCTGAGAACTGGGAAACTAGGGTGGCACGGTGGCTCAGTGGTTAGCACTGCTGCCTCACAGCAGTGTGGAGTTTGCACCTTCTCCCCGTGTCTGTGTGGGTTTCATCTGGGTGCTCTGGTTTCCTCCCACAGTTGAAAGGTGTGCAGGTTAGGTGAATTGGCCATGCTAAATTGCGTGTAGTGTTAAGCGGAGGGGAATGGGTCTGGGTGGGTTGCTCTTCGGACGGTCGGTGTAGACTTGTTAGGCCGAAGGGCCAACTGTAGGTAATCTAATCTACAAAAATGCAATGTTGCTTGTTACTTTCATAAAGCAATTTATGAGACATGATTTGGAGCGGATGGAACTACCAGAGCAAGATAAAGAGGTAACTCGATCATGAAAATCATTGGAATGATCTTACTGGAACCTTGTTAGTCTTTCTCATTGAGCAGGCATTTTCCAACAGAACCTCTGGGAGAGCTGTTTGTAAGATGATTGTGTGTATTGATTGCTGATTCTATGCTTCCTGTTCTTTTCCAGGATGTCTTCTACCACTTCATCTCGGCCGTGTTTTATTTAAGTATCGCAGTTCTGGAAGCCAGTGACACGAGGTTCATTTTAGTAGCCAGGAATCAAAAGAATTTCAGAATCAACATTGCTGCCACAGTAAGTCACCGCGCATTGTCAGGTTGTTCTGGTATAACGTGCATTTCGTCGACACGGATTGGCTATAATATAATTGAATTGTGGATGATGTTTGGATAGTGTGAATTTTCTGCTGAACGGGTATAGTGATTTTCGATGGTGATCTCCTACGGCGTGATTTTCTATCACAGTGTTCCATGGCACAGCTTTCTATAGCATGAGTTGTAGAGGAACACCACTGTCGTGCTATAGCAGAATGACCTGTACCATCTTCCATGGGTGGAGAAGCTGTGATGTGCAATCGGTCGGCAGTACGCTAAACAAATAGACAAGATAAACTCAATTGCTTAAATAAGTATGTAATGTTATTCTTTCACAGGATGTGGGTGTTGTCACCTCATACAGCAATTATCACCCATCTCTAACTGCCCTGGACAAGGTGGTGATGAGCTGCCTCTTTGAACTACTGCTGATTATGTCTGAGTGTACTCTGCTGAGTACACTGCTGTGTGAATATGGTTTTCGGGCTTTGAAAGTGCAGTAGCAGTGAAATCATTCAGGACTGAGGAGGACTTGCAGGTTGTGGCTTTCCATTGTATGTACGGACCTTGTCCTTAGAGATTGAAGTGGTCATAGGTTTGGAGAGTGTTGTCTAAGGAGCTTTGATGAATTTCTGCAGTGTATCTTGTTAATGGTATGCACTGCTGCCACTGAGCGTCAGTGGTGGAAGAAGTGAATTTTTAAGGTGGTGAATGTTGTGCCAATTAAGCCGGCTGCTTTGTGGTGTAGCGAGTAGTTGTTAGACCTGTACTCATCCAGGCAAGTGGAGATAATTTCATGACATTCCTGACTTGTGCCTTGCAGCTGATGGACAGGCTGTTAGGGAGTCAGGAGGTGAGTTACTTCCTTGCTGTTGTAGCCACTGTATTTATATGGCTGGTCCAAACGGTAACCCATCCCCCACATAATGGTGATAATGGGGGATTCAGTCATAGTAATGTCTTTGTCTTCAAATGCAAGATGGTTAGATTTTCTCAAGTTTGAGATCTTCATTATCATTGTGTGGAGTGAAGTCAATTGACAGGTTTCAGCACAAACATGGCGATCAGCCAGATTTTACTGCATTTGGCCATGGAATACCTCAATATCTGAGGAGTTGCTGAACATTGCGCGATCATTGCTGAACATCCCCACTTCTGACCTTAAAATGAAGGAATGGTCATTGATGAAGCAGCTGAAGATAGTTGGGCCTAGGACACTGCCCTGAGGAACTCCTGCAGAGATGTCCTGGAGCTGAGATGACTGACCTCCAACAATCACCACCATCTTCCATTGTGAAAAGAATATCCCAAAGCAGCCAGTGGAGACTTTCTCCCTTAATTCCCATTGATTCCCAATTACCAGTGGTGCTGCAGGACCGAGTAATAACAAGCATCTTCCAATTTGTTTTAAAACTCAGATTTAAGTGATAAGTGTTTTAGGATATAAGTAGATGCACACTGAATAAGTCTGCATCCCATTCCTGTCTTCATTATTCTAAGTATTTGTATTGAATAGTTTACATCCATACTATTAACACCCTCTGTAGATTAGGGATATGGGAATTTTATTTGATCACTTTACACATTTACTTACTGTTGTTCAGTTATCCCCATATCCTTGCACATTATTTCTATCCAAAGTACCAGCCATGAACGAGCAGCTTGATGGATCGAATGGCCTAATTCTGCTCCTATGTCTTAGGGTCTTACAGTCCTATAACTAACTATCTGATGCCCTCGAGTGCCTCAGTTGAACCTGCCTCCAGCTTATTTTCAGGCGGTGCATGCCACTGCCCAATTCCTCACTTTGTGAAAAGGTTTTATTTTAGTGTCACATCACCCTTGCTTCTTTTGCAGATCATGTTAAATCTATGTGCTCTCCTTCTTGTTCTGTTTGCAAGTGGAAACAGTTTCTATCCACCTGCTGTATCCAGCCTGCTCACGGTTTTAGAAACCTCTATCAAATCTCCTCTCGGCTTTCTTCTCTCCAATGAGAAAAGTCCCTGCTTCTTCGATCTACCCTCAAGTCTGAGGTTTCTCATCCCTGGAACCATTCTTGTCAACTGTTTCCCCTCCATTTACATCTTGTGCATAACGTGGCTCCCACAGCTGTACACAATATTCCAGCAGAGGTTTTAAAAGTGTCTTATACAAGATCAATGTCACCATTTGAAGTTAAAACTACTTTCTTCCCATGCCTGTTCTGAGCATATTAACTGCTCCAGGAATATCGGGAAATTAGTGATCCCGTTGAGAAGGTCAGAATAGGGTACTGACCTCCTCCCTCTGACATTTACAAGCACATAGTACAGGGTCACTGGACAGTCATGATAAGAAGCTGGAAGCCTGGTTGAGATTTATCTCCTTTGGGGTGTAATTGTGGCTAGACTACCACCCTTAATATGTTCAGCTGACTGAGAGCAAGATCAGCCTGATCTCTGAGACTAAACTGTCCAGGGGGAAAACCTCTGAATCACTTGAGTACTTTATTGACTGGAATATTCTCAGGAAAGAAATTTTCTAAGTGCAGAATTGAATGCAACATCTAATTTCACCTCTACCATGGCACAAATATGTTTATTGTTTTGTTGGATGGCAAGATTAGTATCTATCATAGAATCAGTGCAGACAGAGTTCATTCGGCCCACCCAGTCTGCACCAGCCCGATAAAGCCCCATCCAATCCTCATAACCCCACATTGACCTGCACATCCCTGAACACTATGGGCAATTTAGCACGGCCAATCCACCAAACCTGCACTTCTTTGGACTGTGGGAAGAAACCGGAGCACACAGAGGAAACCCACGCAGACACGGGGAGAATGTGCAAACTTCATATAGACAGTCACCAAGGCTGGAATCGAACCCAGGACCCAGGTCCACTGTGAGGTAGCAGTGCTACCCACTGAGCCATGATGCTACCCATTCATTGGGCAGTCCCATTGCTCTTGAGAAAGTGACGGATGAGCTGCTGGATGCACCAGTACAGTTCTTGCAGTGTAGGTGCCCCAGATGTAGGGGCACCTACATAAGCGCTGGATGTACTTATATGTACAGGAATGGATCTCCAGAATTTTGACCCAGCGATGAAGAAAGAATGTCACTAGAAACCGGAATCATGATGGTATCTGACTCGGAGAGGATCTCCTGGGAGCTGATGTCCCGATGTGCCTGTTGCCGTTGGTTTTCTAGGCTGTAGTGTTTGCAGGTTTAGGAGGTGCTGCTGATGAACTCACGGTGAGTAGCAATTTTTAAATTCACTTGTAGCACATGGGCATAGCTGGCTGGGCCGGCATTTCTTGCCTGTCCTTAGCTGCCCTTGGGAAGGTAAAGTTGAGCAGCTTTTCTGAACTGCTGCAGTCCATGTGCTGGAGGTAGACTCACAAAGCATTTTGGGGAAGGAATTCCAGGCGTTTGACTCAGTGACAGTGCATCTTGTGACCCTGCATATATAATGTGCTGGTGTTGAAGGGGGTCAATGCCTAAGGTGGTGGATTGTGTGCTGAGCAAGCAGGCCTTTGTTCTGGATTGTCTTGAGTATGCTGTAGCTACTGCCACCAGACCACTGACAGCATTAAATGACATTCCAGACTGGAGCTAGGAAGGTTCGGGATGTGAGGAGATCAGGGGGCTGTGTCTAGTTTCCAACAACATACACACACACACACACATACACAGACACACAAACACACACACACACATGCACACTCACACACAGACAGACAGACACACACGCACTCACACACACACATGCACACTCACACACAGACACACACAAGCACGTACACACACCCTCACACAGACACACACATGCACACAGACACACATGCACACTCACACGCAGACAGACAGACACACACGCACTCACACACACACACACATGCACACTCACACACAAGCACGCACACACACCCTCACACAGACACACACATGCACACACACACAGACACACACACATGCACACAGACACACATGCACACTCACACACAGACACACACATACACAGACACACACATACAGACAGACACACACACACAGAGACCCACACACCCTCACACACACACGCACGCACACACAAACAAGTGCACACGCACACATACACACACAGACATGCACGCACGTGCACACACACACACACACACATACACTCACAGAGCTGGATGAGTCAGGCTTTAAGAACTGCTATGTGTTGGTTGTGGATTCACCTACACTTGTCTAGAACATGTTGTTTCTGCTCTTTAGCATGTACACAGTCCTCTGTTGGAGCTTCATCAAGCTGGCAACCCGTTTTTAGGTTTAGTTGGTGCTGTTCCTGGCCATACTGTCCTACTGGACCTCTCTGAATGAACCAGGTGTTGGTCCTCTTGCTTTAAAGGTACTGGTAGATGTGGGTCATGAGGTAAAAAGTTGAGACAATCTAGTTTTGCAGCTCCTGCAGGCTCACAGTCCCTCATGGGCCTTTCGCTTTGAGCTGCTGGATCTAACCCATCACTGTGAAGATGGGACCATGTTTTCACCCACACTGTGCAGCGGATAGTCCAACTAACATCACTGTGGCACAATAATTCTACGACTGGTAGACTGATGAAGATAAAGTCAAATAATATTTTCCCTTGTGTTGGTTTTCTCATGAGCTGCTGCGAGTCCAGTCTGACAGGAATGTCTCTAGTTCTTGGCTAGTTTGGTCAGTGGCAGTGGAGTGGTGTCACTTAGTGATGTACATTGATATCCACCAGATATATCTTTGACTACATGGTGCTCAACGTGGAGGAGCACTGGTTCACTGCCAAGGGATGTAGTGAGTGACAATCAGCAAGGTCTGGGAGACCTCACAGTCGATGTTGACGCCTCCCTGGGTTCCTTCCCTTTAGGTGTATATCAGTTTGCCACTGCTGGGCCAGCTCTACAGTGGGACAGAACATACCCAGGACTGGTCTGTGACTTGAACTGATAGGAATGATTCTGTCAGGCTACTGCTTGATGAGCCTATGGGTCCAATTTTGCCACAAGTGCCTAGAAGTTGTGGAGGAGCACTTTGCAGGGTTAAGTCGGCTGTATGTGCATATTTCATTTCTGCATTTTAAATTGATTTCATGTGATATTCTAAGTTTACTTTTTCATTGTGGTTTGATAAAAGCCAAAAGGTAGAGTTTAAAATAATCCATTTCTTTAATTGTTACTACTATTGATCCAAACTCTTCTCATGTTCCAGATTAATTCAATTAACTGAAAGTAAGCTTTCCAATTGCCAGGAGACAGATCATTAGTCCAGGCCCTTGGATGTTGTCTGGGAGTATAACCAGAGCTGAAAATGTGTTGCTGGAAAAGTGCAGCAGGTCAGGCAGCATCCAAGGAGCAGGAGAATCGACGTTTCGGGCATGAGCCCTTCTTCAGGAATGACTTCTTCGGGCATTCCTGAAGAAGGGCTCATGCCCGAAATGTCGATTCTCCTGCTCCTTGGATGCTGCCTGACCTGCTGCGCTTTTCCAGCAACACATTTTCAGCTCTGATCTCCAGCATCTGCAGACTTTCTCCTGGGAGCATAACTCTGCTATCACGACCTGTATTGGGTAAAACCTTTTAGTGAAGTTATTATCTTCCAACCAAACATTCATGTATTTTCCTGTTTCAGGTCTTTGCATTTGTGGCCACCTTACTGTATACGATACATGGGATATTGTCAATACTGAGATGGAAGTCTTCCTCATGAACATCAGAAAACAAGCAGAAAATGTCAACACTTTTACCAGAGGATCTTTGTCCCTTCTTGAACTTGCTGATTGCTCTTTCTTTAGCACTGTTTCGCAAAACTGATTTATAACCAGGCAAAGTGAAAAATCGCACAACATCAGCTTATAGTCCAGGGGGTTTATTTGGAAGCACTAGCTTTCGGAGCGCTGCTCCTTCATCAGGTGGTTGTCAGGTTGTAGCGCTCCGAAAGCTAGTGCTTCCAAATAAACCTCCTGGACTATAATCTGCTGTTGTGTGATTTTTAACTTTGGACACCCCGGTCCAACACCGGCATCTCCAAATCATATAACCAGGCAGGTACGCAATGGAACTAATGAGAAACGGAATGTATTTAATATTTAAGGATTGAGAAGATCAAAAGTTCCATATCATGTTGGAAATCTGGAGCTCTGGCTAAGTCAATCTCAAAACTGCTGTTCTTTGGTTTTTATTGGGGTAGGGTAATTTAAAACTGTCAAAAACCATTGGGTTGACGGATTTAAGATGCAGATACAGGTTGTCAATGATCTAACTGAAGGTGGAGGAGCTGAGATTCTGTTCATATATTTCATATCCCACGGTCAGCTTGTGTTTTGTTAATGCTACACTTGCTGAGACAGGTCCTTCCAAGCAGCTTTCAAGCCAGTTAAAGGCTCTGGTAAATTTTTTGGATGAACTTCTCTTGCGTTTAGAATTCCTGATGAATGGACGACCTTGTAACTTTCGCAACTCCAAGGTGTTTTAGTCAAGAAACTTTAGGGTGGAAATTTTGTGGATTTCGTGACCAGGGTAAAGAAAATGTGGTAGATGAGATCCCAAGTCCAGAAAGGAGCCTGTCTGATTTTTTGCGTACTGGTTTGAATGGATGACCAATCAGTGATGCCACATGATTTCCATGAAATTCTGCTCCATGATTAGTCGAGGAAACCCTCATGTAATTCATCCAGAATAGTCTTTGTATCTGAGCGTCACACCCAGACAGAAAAGTCTACTCACATATTTTGAATCTTTACTGTTACAGAGTAGTAACAAGCTTATTGTACTAATTCTGATTTTCTATAACATGACAATGATCATTTTCAAATTTGTTTATTAATTCATAAGTTCTTTATAGTTCTTCTTCACATTTGCTACACTATTATAATTCGGTGCTTTTTGCATTTTGCTTGGATAATTAGAAGACTCATAATGAATATTCTTCAAAGCCTTGCTGATATGTGTGTGTATAAAGCAATTTTAATTTTGGTTTCTATTGCTTGTTTAATAGGAAAATAATAAAATGCATTAAAATGTGATGCCAAACCTATTGCTGTTGGATGTGATTCCCACTGTGTGTTTCATTTTGCATTTTAAGCATTCCAATGTGCCACCCACTGCTGCTGCTGCTGCTGCTGACCCTCTCTCTGCTGCTAGTGAGCCACCCCCCCACCCACAAATACATAGGGCCCATGGTATCAGGAGATCTCACGGGCTGTAAATAAGGTGTGATGACCCTCAGAGGTCTCCATTTGTAATGAGTTGCAGCAAGTTTCTGATGTTACTCAAATCAGCCATTCCAGGCTGAAGCAACTGCTCCATAAATGTCCCCACTGTTGCTGACCACAGGTTTGTTAGTTTCACCCTTTACACTGCTCCTGTCAGGTCAGTTTCACTCGCCAACTATGTGGTGTTTCAGACTGACCCTCTCCAACCCAGCAGGTTGCCTACAATGTTGGCAAGGAGGGATTCTCGTTTAAAGGGCTTTTAAACTACTACGATTTCTTGTCATACCCGAATGTAACTCTCTGTGCACCCAAACAACCTGTGGGAAACAGGAAGGAGATGGAAACTTTTTAGAAGTTAATATTTATTCACAAGGTGAGCATCACTGACAAGGCAAACAGTTACTGTCTGTCCATACTTGCTCTTGATTGGGAGCTGGTTTCAGGAACTGATGAACGAACAGCGCTCCTAAAGCTTGTGATTTCAAATTAACCTGTTGGACTCTAGCCTTGTGCGTCCCAGTCCAAAAAACATTGGGTTGATGGATTTAAGATGCAGGTACAGGTGGTCAATGATCTAAATGAAGGTGGAGGAGCTGAGCCTCTGCTCCTATATTCCACATCAATCACAAACTGAAGCTGTCCTAGGAGTGGGGATACATCTCCAGTGCTATTAGGAATGATTTCTAAGATTTGGAACCAATGCCAGTGAAATCACTGCAATATGAATCCAATGTGAATTCCTATTCACTGCTTCCTTTGGTTGGCTATAACAAGGTCAATTTAAGACTGGATCCTTTCCCTTCTTGGTACCTTGCCCCTCGGACTCAAACAAACCTATGCTTTAATCAGAGAACGTGAGGATTGCAGATGCTGGAGAGTCAGAATTGAAAAGTGTGGTGCTGGAAAAGCCCAGTAGGTCAGGCACCATCCGAGGAGCACCGATCTGTCAAATTACTCCCCACTTGGAAGGGAGCCTTCCAAGCTCCCTTCCCCGACCCCTACCCTCCTATTTATCTGCCAGACCCCATCTCCCACACCCCACCCCTCTGCCCTCCCCCCGCCTCACATTCCTGATGAAGGGCTTATGCCTGAAACATGGACTCTCTTTTCCCTCAGATACTGCCTGACCTACAGGGCTTATCCAGCACCACACTTTTCAATTCTGACTCTCCAGCATCTGCAGTCTTCACGTTCTCCGGTTAAAGCTTAGGGTTGTTTATCGACTATGCTATAAGAGGCGCCAATTTCATCAGGCTTTATTGAGTTAATGAAAGAATGAATTTGTTCATTATTAATTACAAGAAGAATTAGTAAGACAACAAACAAACAGATTAGAAATAACAGCAAGTGCGAAAATATAAAAGTAAAAAAAAGTGCAACAGTCTCTGAAGTGCTCAAGTAGAGTGAACAGGTATGGTGGGGGGTACCCATAGCATTGCTGTCGGTGATGGTGGTGGGGGTTACCTAGAGCATTGCTGTCGGTGATGGTGGTGGAGATTACCTATAGCACTGCTGTCGGTGATGGTGGTGGGGGGGTACCTATAGCATTGCTGTCGGTGATGGTGGTGGGGGTTACCTATAGCATTGCTGTCGGTGATGGTGGTGGGGGGTACCTATAGCATTGCTGTTGGTGATGGTGGTGGGGGGGTACCTATAGCATTGCTGTCGGTGTTGGTGGTGGGGGGTACCTATAGCATTGCTGTCGGTGATGATGGTGGGGGGTACCTATAGCATTGCTGTCGGTGATGGTGGTGGGGGGTACCTATAGCATTGCTGTCGGTGATGGTGGTGGGGGTTACCTATAGCATTGCTGTCGGTGATGGTGGTGAAGGGTACCTATAGCATTGCTGTCGGTGATGGTGGTGGAGGTTACCTATAGCATTGCTGTCGGTGATGGTGGTGGAGATACCTATAGCATTGCTGTCGGTGATGGTGGTGGGGGGTACCTATAGCATTGCTGTCGGTGATGGTGGTGGAGGTTACCTATAGCATTGCTGTCGGTGATGGTGGTGGAGGGTACCTATAGCATTGCTGTCAGTGATGGTGGTGGAGGTTACCTATAGCATTGCTGTCGGTGATGGTGGTGGGGGGTACCTATAGCATTGCTGTCGGTGATGGTGGTGGGGGGTACCTATAGCATTGCTGTCGGTGATGGTGGTGGGGGGTACCTATAGCATTGCTGTCGGTGATGGTGGTGGGGGTTACCTATAGCATTGCTGTCGGTGATGGTGGTGGAGGTTACCTATAGCATTGCTGTCGGTGATGGTGGTGGGGGGTACCTATAGCATTGCTGTCGGTGATGGTGGTGGGGGGTACCTATAGCATTGCTGTCGGTGATGGTGGTGGAGGTTACCTATAGCATTGCTGTCGGTGATGGTGGTGGGGGGTACCTATAGCATTGCTGTCGGTGATGGTGGTGGAGGTTACCTATAGCATTGCTGTCGGTGATGGTGGTGGAGGGTACCTATAGCATTGCTGTCAGTGATGGTGGTGGAGGTTACCTATAGCATTGCTGTCGGTGATGGTGGTGGGGGGTACCTATAGCATTGCTGTCAGTGATGGTGGTGGGGGGCACCTATAGCATTGCTGTTGGTGATGGTGGTGGAAGTTGCCTATAGCATTGCTGTCGGTGATGGTGGTGGGGCATACCAATAGCATTGCTGTTGGTGATGGTGGTGGAGGTTACCTATAGCATTGCTGTCGGTGATGGTGGTGGGGGGTACCTATAGCATTGCTGTTGGTGATGGTGGTGGAGGTTACCTATAGCATTGCTGTCGGTGATGGTGGTGGGGGGTACCTATAGCATTGCTGTTGGTGATGGTGGTGGAGGTTACCTATAGCATTGCTGTTGGTGATGGTGGTGGGTACCTATAGCATTGCTGTTGGTGATGGTGGGGGTGGTTACCTATAGCACTGCTGTTGGTGTTGGTGATGGAGGTTACCTGTAGCATTGCTGTCGGTGATGGTGGTGGAGGATACCTATAGCATTGCTGTTGGTGATGGTGGGGGAGGTTACCTATAGCACTGCTGTCGGTGATGGTGATGTAGGTTACCAATAGCTTTGCTGTCGGTGATGGTGGTGGACGTTAACTATAGCATTGCTGTTGGTGATGGTGGTGGAGGTTGCCTATAGCATTGCTGTCAGTGACGGTGGTGGGGGGTACCTATAGCATTGCTGTTGCTGATGGTGGTGGCGGGTACCTATAGCATTGCTGTCGGTGATGGTGGTGGAGGTTGCCTGTAGCATTGCTGTTGGTGATGGTGGTGGTGGGTACCTATAGCATTGCTGTCAGTGATGGTGGTGAAGGTTACCAATAGCATTGCTGTTGGTGATGGTGGTGGGGGGTACCTATAGCATTGCTGTTGGTGATGGTGGTGGGGGGTACCTATAGCATTGCTGTTGGTGATGGTGGTGGAGGTTACCTGTAGCATTGCTGTCGGTGGTTGTGCTGGAGGTTACCTATAGCATTGCTGTCGGTGATGGTGGTGGGGGGTACCTATAGCATTGCTGTTGGTGATGGTGGTGGAGGTTGCCTATAGCATTGCTGTTGGTGATGGTGGTGGAGGTACCTATAGCATTGCTGTCGGTGGTTGTGCTGGAGGTTACCTATAGCATTGCTGTCGGTGATGGTGGTGGGGGGTACCTTTGGCATTGCTGTCGGTGATTGTGGTGGAGGTTACCTATAGCATTGCTGTCGGTGATGGTGGTGGAGGTACCTATAGCATTGCTGTCGGTGATGGTGGTGGGGGGTACCTATAGCATTGCTGTTGGCGATGGTGGTGGAGGTTACCTATAGCATTGCTGTTGGTGATGGTGGTGGGGGGTACCTTTGGCATTGCTGTCGGTGATTGTGGTGGAGGGTACCTTTGGCATTGCTGTTGGCGATGGTGGTGGAGGTTACCTATAGCATTGCTGTCGGTGATGGTGGTGGGGGGTACCTTTGGCATTGCTGTTGGTGATGGTGGTGGAGGTTACCTATAGCATTGCTGTCGGCGATGGTCGTGGGGGGTACCTATAGCTTTGCTGTCGGTGATGGTGGGGGAGGTTACCTATAGCATTGCTGTCGGTGATGGTGGTGGAGGTTACCTATAGCATTGCTGTCGGTGATGGTGGTGGGGGGTTACCTATAGCATTGCTGTCGGTGATGGTGGTGGAGGTTACCTATAGCATTGCTGTCGGTGATGGTGGTGGAGGTTGCCTATAGCATTGCTGTTGGTGTTGGTGGTGGAGATTACCTATAGCATTGCTGTTGGTGATGGTGGTGGAGGTTACCTATAGCATTGCTTTCGGTGATGGTGGTGGAGGTTACCTATAGCATTGCTGTCGGTGATGGTGGTGGGGGTTACCTATAGCATTGCTGTCGGTGATGGTGGTGGAGGTTACCTATAGCATTGCTGTCGGTGATGGTGGTGGAGATTACCTATAGCATTGCTGTTGGTGATGGTGGTGGAGGTTACCTATAGCATTGCTTTCGGTGATGGTGGTGGGGGGTACCTATAGCATTGCTGTTGGTGATGGTGGTGGAGGTTACCTATAGCATTGCTGTCGGTGATTGTATTGGAGGTTACCTATAGCATTGCTGTCGGTGATGGTGGTGGAGGTTACCTATAGCATTGCTGTTGGTGGTGGTGGTGGGGGGTACCTATAGCATTGCTGTGGGGGTGGTGGTGGAGGTTACCTATAGCATTGCTGTTGGTGATGGTGGTGGGGGGTACCTTTGGCATTGCTGTTGGTGATGGTGGTGGAGGTTACCTATAGCATTGCTGTCGGCGATGGTCGTGGGGGGTACCTATAGCTTTGCTGTCGGTGATGGTGGGGGAGGTTACCTATAGCATTGCTGTCGGTGATGGTGGTGGAGGTTACCTATAGCATTGCTGTCGGTGATGGTGGTGGGGGGTTACCTATAGCATTGCTGTCGGTGATGGTGGTGGAGGTTACCTATAGCATTGCTGTCGGTGATGGTGGTGGAGGTTGCCTATAGCATTGCTGTTGGTGTTGGTGGTGGAGATTACCTATAGCATTGCTGTTGGTGATGGTGGTGGAGGTTACCTATAGCATTGCTTTCGGTGATGGTGGTGGAGGTTACCTATAGCATTGCTGTCGGTGATGGTGGTGGGGGTTACCTATAGCATTGCTGTCGGTGATGGTGGTGGAGGTTACCTATAGCATTGCTGTCGGTGATGGTGGTGGAGATTACCTATAGCATTGCTGTTGGTGATGGTGGTGGAGGTTACCTATAGCATTGCTTTCGGTGATGGTGGTGGGGGGTACCTATAGCATTGCTGTTGGTGATGGTGGTGGAGGTTACCTATAGCATTGCTGTCGGTGATTGTATTGGAGGTTACCTATAGCATTGCTGTCGGTGATGGTGGTGGAGGTTACCTATAGCATTGCTGTTGGTGGTGGTGGTGGGGGGTACCTATAGCATTGCTGTGGGGGTGGTGGTGGAGGTTACCTATAGCATTGCTGTTGGTGATGGTGGTGGGGGGTACCTTTGGCATTGCTGTCGGTGATTGTGTTGGAGGTTACCTATAGCATTGCTGTCGGTGATGGTGGTGGGGGTACCTATAGCATTGCTGTTGGTGGTGGTGGTGGAGGTTACCTATATCATTGCTGTCGGTGATGGTGGTGGAGGTTACCTAGAGCATTGCTGTCGGTGATGGTGGTGGAGATTACCTATAGCACTGCTGTCGGTGATGGTGGTGGAGGTACCTATAGCATTGCTGTTGGTGATGGTGGTGGAGGTTACCTATATCATTGCTGTTGGTGATGGTGGTGGAGATTACCTATAGCACTGCTATCGGTGATGGTGGTGGGGGGTACCTATAGCATTGCTGTCGGTGATGGTGGTGGAGACTACCTATAGCATTGCTGTCGGTGATGGTGGTGGAGATTACCTATAGCATTGCTGTTGGTGATGGTGGTGGGGGTTACCTATAGCATTGCTGTCGGTGATGGTGGTGGAGATTACCTATAGCACTGCTGTCGGTGATGGTGGTGGGGGGTACCTATAGCATTGCTGTCGGTGATGGTGGTGGAGATTACCTATAGCACTGCTGTCGGTGATGGTGGTGGGGGGTACCTATAGCATTGCTGTCGGCGATGGTCGTGGGGGGTACCTATAGCATTGCTGTCGGTGATGGTGGTGGGGGGTACCTATAGCATTGCTGTCGATGTTGAATGGTTGATTTGAAGAGTCTTCACTTTGCAGGTTGGTTGCCATTCTGTCATTCTGATTCATTTTGTCTGTGACTGACGTTTGGACAGATTACAACAATTCTGTGTTGTTTATCACAAAGTCACAATGGTACCAAAGTTGGCTCATATGCTCCTCCAAGAATGGAAGCCTGCATGGAATGAATTGAATACTCATGATTTCTCACAAAAATGGTCTTGCTGAAAGGATATTTGAAAGTTTGGTGACTCATGGAGCCAAGGAAAATTAGCAGTTGTAATTTTATCGATGGACTTTATCGATGCAAAGAATGAAAAATGCATCAGCAATGTTTCAAGGATTAGGAAATAAAGTAATTGAAGGACTGTGTAACTGCATTCTTTACATTAACAATTTAGTTGCTTTTAGCAAAAACTTGGTTGGGAAAAAAATTACACTGCTTGACTGAATGGTTTAATTGGCGACAAAAAGCCAATTTGCCTATAAATCTGGTGAAGTGCATTTACCAAAGTAACGCTGGTATCATTTTGGGCAGGTTGAGGGGCTCTTTTGGATTTTTTTTCATGCCTAGAATGAAACTTGAAGTTTTACTGATGTTGCCATGAATGGATAATACAGGGCGACCCCCTGTATCCACAGGTCCAGTTACCATGGTTTCAGTTATCTGCTGTTTACCGCAGCCTGAGCATATTATAGGGAACATTCTTGAACCAGGGACCAGGAGGCTGCTGGAAGGTAAATTTTCAATTTAAATGAATGAGTTCGCACCTATCCGCCATTTTGGATTTCTGCGGTAGGTCTTGGAACATATCCCCAGTGGGTACGGGGGGACTACAGTACTTAATCTCAAACTTTAGTGTTGTGGTTGAAGAAAGAGAAAACCTTTGAGTGCGTGACGTAAGAATGCCAAGGTGTCTCTGGAAACGTGAAAGCTGTGCCGAGCGCTGCATGCATTTTAGCAGCAGCAGATTACAAGAAGCCAGTCAAAGTGGCTGTTGATGTCAACGACATGAAAGTGCAGGTTGTGTTACCTCAAGGTGGCGAAATGGAGATCAAATGGCCTGTCTGTTGTCTGTCACAGAAAACGACCACATGTCAGGGAAGATATTTCACAGTGGAGAAAGAGACATTGAGTCTTGTGCTGGCTCTATGACAATATGAGATTTACACAACCATCAATATGAAAGAAACTTTTACTAATACAGAAGATGTTACAGCTGACACTCTATCAAGAATTCATATGAAGGTCATCTAGTTCCTGTAACAATTATTGTGTCACACACTGGGAGTCTGAATTTATTTTTACAGCGATTGGTCCCTATGAGGATCATATTAAACTTATGTAAAGGCATTCTTAATAACGACAGGTCAGTTAGTTTACCAAATAAAAACCGAAAGAACTGTGGATGCTGTAAATTAGAAACAAAAACAGAAATTGCTGGAAAAACTCAGCAGGTCTGGCAGTAACTGAAACAAAATCAGAGTTAACATTTTGGGTTCGGTGACCCTTCCTCAGAACAGACCTGAAATGTTAACTTTGATTTCTCTCCAAAGATGCTGCCAGAACTGCTGAACTTTTCAAGCAACTTCTGTTGTTGTTTCCAACTAGTTTACTGTTGATTACAAGGCTTTATTACCACTATTGAGGGGAAGCATTAATATGCACTTGGGGAAGTCTGATTTAATAAGGAGAGCTGATGAGGGCTGGTTAAAATGTCCTGATAAGGGCCATTGGACTGGAAACGTAACTCTGATTTCTCTCCACAGATATTGCCAGCTCTGCTGAGCTTTTCCAGCAATTTCTGTTTTTATTTCTGATGTTCAGCATCCACATTCTTTGCTTTTTGCTCAAGGACTGGTAAAATGGGTTTAAATGATCTATTTGCATTTTTGATGGAATAATAGCTTGATAAAGGAAATGCAATAGATATTTACCATATGGATTTAAGAAAGAAGGTATGGCATAATAGTTAATAAAATTGAGGCTCATGGGATAGGAGCGTTTGTGTCAACTTGGATAAACACAATCTGGCCTAGGGACAGAAAACAGATGGTCAGTTTTCAGACTGATTTTCAGAGCTCCACCTACTTCTTTTGGGAAGTGATTTGGATATGCGATTACAAAGTAAAATGCCAACATTTTCTGATGATGCTAACGTTGACGGTGTGGCAAGCAATGGGATGGTCCAGACTGACTGCAGCAGGACACAGATGGGGTGAGTAAAATGGTCTGACAAGTAGAGGACGAGGAGGGATGGAAGGATCTCAGCAGCACGTCATATTGTGTTGAGGAAGCAAACCCCTTACCACAATTTCAATGAGGACCATTAAATGAGATGTTTTCACTCCAGAAGAAAATGTAAGAGAGCATTTGGAGCCTGCAGAGACATAAGTTGGCCTTGCATGATAGATTTCTGAACTCACACTGCAGCATTCACGTGTTGGGCGACTTCTGCTGGCGGCTGAGCTAACAGGCACTGCATTATAATTTGACTCAAAAGGGTGCAAATGGGGCTGGCCACACATTGCCTACACAGGTAAGGACAGACTCCAAAATCTGTGCAAAGCCCCGTGTCAAGTTAATGCCAGGCTCCTTCATGCTCCTTGCAGTCAGGCTTTCTGGCGGGCAGACCAATTCATCAAACACCTGGGTATACGTGGTATTGCCTCGCTTCTTAATGAGTTCTCACCTGCATCCTCAGTAAGGGGACCTCTGTGGTACTGTGCATGTGGCTGAGTTACGTCCATGCAACCCCTACCCTGGTTGAATGCCACTTATGCCCAGTGTCCCACCACATCCAGAATTCATCTCCATAGTGTTTGTTAAACTGCACTCAATGCCAGTGCTTGAACAGGCCAGTGTGAAATTGATCAATGGGGTTATTGATTTTCTTCCTGTAGCTCTTCCATGACTGCCTGGCCAGTTCTAGGAGACCTGAAAAGCGAAAGGCACAAGGTTAAGGGAGTGTTGACAGGAAGAGAGGATAGCAGGAGGTGAATACTGACACAGTCTACTGCTTCATAAGAGACTGTGTAATGGGGTGGGGCGAAGTGGGATGTGGGAAGGTGTATTAGTGATGAGGATCCATTATCATCAATGGTTTCAGTCCTGCTGGCATTCATGGGCATTTCAGAGTCAGCATCTATGGCAGCCTCCTTGTGGCAAGAACATGGAGACAGTCTTGCTCTCAGAGGGTTTTGTCCCCTGCTTCCAACTGTGTTACACCTTGTTCAGCAAGAAGGAGAGAAGTGTGTTAGAGAGTATGGTGCAGATGGTTTGAAAGATGCAGCTGATATACCACAAGATGTGGCCACTCTGTGTAATCTACGAGATGAGGCTGTAAGCCTTGAGATGGAATGAATTACTATGAATGTCAGGTAAGAGTCCTTATTGTTGGAGATTATTGTGGCTGTGGGATGGACAGTAAATGTTGTCTGTGTCCCACGAGTGAATAAAAAAGTACACTTTTAGATCTTGCTGTTCCATGTGTTTTCAGTTGTGATCACTCTTTGTGCAATACTCTCAATGTTGAGATGGAAGTCCTCCTCTGAATAGAGTGGAAAATATCAATACCTTATCAAAATCTACCCACTCTCCCCACCGCCACTGATTGCTCATCATAGGACTCTATCAGTGGCTGAGGGGTTATAGAGAGGAGTTACAGGAAGGTAGTCAGACCGAGGTTACAAGATGAAGGTAGCTGGGTGACCGTCAGGAGAGGGAAAGGGAATAGGCTGTCAGTGCAGGGATCCCCTGCGGCCATTCCTCTCAATAACATGTATACTGTTGTGGCTGTGGACCTACCAGGGGAAAACCACAGTGGCCAAGTCTCTGGCACTGAGTCTGACCCTGTGGCTCAGACGGGGAAAGGGGGAGAATAGGAGAGCGATAGCAACAGGGGATTCATTGATAAAGGGGTGGGCAGGACATTCTGTGGATGGGAACGAGACTCCCGGATGGTATGTTGCCTCCCGTGTGCCAGGGTCAGGTCTACGGCAATCTTAAAGGGGAGGGTGAGCAGCCAGAAGTCATGGTACACATTGGCACCGATGATATAGCTAGGAAAAGGGATGAGGATCTGAAGAGTGAATTTAAGGAGTGAGGAAGGAAGCTAAAAAGAAGGATCTCAAGGGTAATAATCTCTGGGTTGCTGACTGTGCTACACGCTAGTGAGGGCAAGATATAGGAAGATATGGTAGACAAATGGGTGGCTGAAGACTTGATATGGGGGGTGGGGGTTCACACTTGGCGATGGTTGGGTCCTCTCCCAGGGAAGGTATGATCTGTGCAAAAGGGATGGGTTACACCTGAACCCGAGGGACTCCAATATCCTTGCGGACAGGTTTGCTAGAGCTGTTGGGGAAGCTTTAAACTAGGTTGGCATGGGGGTGGGAACCAGAACATCAGGTCAGAAGATGCAGCAGTTGGTGTAAAGGTAGATGTAAGGAGTAGAGAGGCTGTGAGGAAGGGTAGACTAAAATCGCAGGAGGATGGGAGTCCAGACAGAAAGGAATATGGAAGCAGCACGGAGACTAGAGCAAAAGCTAGAAAAGAGAAAAGTGACATTGGGCGACAGAATCATACGCAAAGACAGGGAGATTGCTAGATTCTAAAGGGACAATGAGTGTAAGGGTATTTTAACCCAAAGCCCATAGTATTCAAAACAAAGTCAATGATCTCATTATGCAAATCAGTACAAAGGGGTATGATGTAGTTACCATTACAGAAACACGGTTGCGGGGTAACAATGGCTGGGAATTAAATATACAAGGGTGTCAGGTAATTAGGAAAGATAGGCAGGAAAGTAAGGGAGGTGGGGTTGTGCTCTTAATTAAGGATGAGATTAGGTTGTTAGGGAGAGGTGATTTAGGGTCTAAGGAGCAAAATGTTGAATCCATTTGGGTGAAGATCAGGAATAGTAAGGGGAAGAAGTCACTGGTGGGAGTAGTCTATAGGCCACCCAATAATACTGCTACAATGGCACAGGCGATCAGTCTAGAAATATCTGACACATGTAAGAATGGAACGGCAGTATTCATGAGGGACTTTAACATGCACATTGACCAAATCAAGTTGGTAGAGACAGTCTTGAAGAGAACTCATCCATGATAACTTTCTTGAACAGCATGTTACCGAATGTACAAGGTGGTGTGCAATGTTAGACCTGGTCCTCATCATCATAGATCATAGAATCCCTACAAAGTGGAAATAGACTATTAAACCCAACAAGTCCACACCGACCCTCTGAAGTATAACTCCGCCTAGGTCCATTTCCCCTGACTAATGCACTTATCCTACACATCCCTAAACGTTATGGACAATTTAGCAAGGCCAGTTCACCTAACCTGCATATCTCTGGATTGTGGGAGGAAACCCACGCAGACACGGGGAGAATGTGTCATCCGAAGCTGGGATTGAACCCAGGTCCCTGGCGCTGTGAGGCAGCAGTGCTAATCACTGAGCCACCGTACCGCCATGGTCCTGTGTAATGAGCAGGTAAAATTAATGATCTCATAGTTAAGGATCCTCTTGGAAAAAGTGATCGAATTTCAGAGACAAGTGGAGGGTGAAATAGTATCATCCAAACCCAGGGTGTAATGCTTAAATAAGGGAGACTATAATGGGATGAGGGAGGAGTTGGGAACACACATAAAATGGTGGAACAGTTGAGGAACAGTGGAGGACTTTCAAAGAGATTTTGCACATTTTTCTCAAGGAAAGTATATTCCGCTCAAAAATAAGGATAACAAGGGTAGGAAGAGCCAGCCTTGGATAACCAAGAAAATAAAGGAAGGCATCCAGTTAAAAGCTCAGACTTACAAAGTAGCCAAAAGTAGTGGGAAACAGGAAGATTCGCAAAACTTCAAAAAGCAACAAAGAACCACAAAGCAAGCAATAAAGAAAAAATAGATTATGAATGCACCCTTTTCCATTTTTTATAACTATAAAAAATGGAAAAGGGTGCCTAATGTAGTCCCTTGCAGGATGAGAAAGGGGAATTAATATTGGGTTGTGCTGAAACAGCTGAGGCCTTGAATAACTATTTTGTGTCAGTCTTCACAGTTAAAGATATATCTGACGTGTCAAAGAATGATGTTAAAGATACAATGGGAGGTGAGAACCTTAATCTAATTGTTATCACTATCACTCAAGGGGTAGTGTTGAGCAAACCTGAGGGTTTTAAGGTAGATAAGACCCAAGGGTGCTGAAAAAATGGCAGAAGTTATAGTAGATGTGTTAGTGGTAATTTACCAAAATTCACTGGACTCCGGGCAGGACCCGGTGGACTGGAAAAGAGTGAGTGTCATGCTGCTGTTTAAAAAAGGGTGTAGGCAAAAGGCAGGTAACTATAGGCCAGTTAGCTTAACTTCTGTAGTCAGGAAAATGCTGGAGGCTATCATTAAAGAAGAAATAGTGAGACATCTGGATGGGAAAGGTTTGATCAGGCTGACGCAGCATGGATTCAGGAAGGACAGGTTAGAACATAGAACATAGATAGCTAGTCGTGGCGTTTCGTGGCTAGTTGATGTTCATGGATGCGGATCGTTAGCTGTCTTCCTGTTTGTCCTATGTAGTGTTTTGTGCAGTCCTTGCATGGGATTTTGTACACTACATTGGTTTTGCTCATGCTGGGTATCGGGTCCTTCGTTTTGGTGAGTTGTTGTCTGAGAGTGGCTGTTGGTTTGTGTGCTGTTATGAGTCCTAGTGGTTGCAGTAGTCTGGCTGTCAGTTCAGAAATGTTTTTGATGTATGATATTGTGGCTAGTCCTTTGGGTTGTGGCATATTCTCATTCCGTTGTCCTTAGTAGCCACACACTCAGATGACAAGCAACATGAGTTCAACTGGGACAACACTACTATTATAGGACAAGCCAAACAGAGAACAGCCAGGGAATTCCTAGAGGCATGGCACTCATCCACTGATTCAATCAATAAGCACATCGACCTGGACCCAATATACCGACCACTGCAATGGACAGCTGGAACTGACAACCGGAAGCGGCTGGTACAAATCACTATAAATGCCGGAGGAAACATCACAGAAGCGCTTCACAGGAGGCTTCCAAGCACTGAGGATGTCACCTAGACAGGGGACGAAATGTCTGCAACACAAATTTCCAGCTCGGCGAACAGAAGCAGTAGAGGCAGCTTCATAAATATATTCAAGACACAGTTGGATAGGTCTTTGCATGGTAGGGGAATTAAGGGTTATGAGGATAATGCATATAGGAGGAGCTGAGATGATGGATGGATCAGCCTGATCTTAATGAATGGTGGAGGATGCTCGATGGGCCAAATGGCCTACTCCTGCTTCTATTACTATGAAACTATGAATCATCGAGCAAAAAATTACAGAAGAGGTTCAATAACCCATTGAGTCTGCACTCCAAACACACACTACTACCAACAGTAAGCCCACTTTCCCACACGATGTCTGTGGTCTTGAGTGCTATGACATTTCATGTGCTCACCCATGTACCTTTTAAAGTTTGTGAGCTCTCCTGCCTCAACTCCTATCGCAGTACGTTCCAGACCCCCTCACCTTCTGGGTGAAAAATGTTTTCCTCAAATCCCTTTAAACCTCCAGTCTTTCACTTTCAAACTATAACCCCATGTTATCTACCCTTTGACTAGGGGGAGCAGCTGCTTTCTATTCACCCTGTCTATGCCCCTCATAATCTCATAGGCCTCTACATTGTCCGACACAATGTTCTCCATAAATCCCAATGTCACCGTAAATACAGCATTTATGTATAACCAGGAAGGGGCACAATAGCAAATGGAATGTACTTAATATGTGGAGATTGGAGTGCTAAGATGTTCATTACTCTTGGAAAGTTGAAACCTTATCACCAGATGCTAATGATTCAAGTATAAGGTACAGCAAACCGTTTCTAAATCGTTCCCAATCTGAATGGGTTAGATTGAGGATATGGAAGAAGCTCAGCAAGAACAACTTACCCTGTAGCCTCAGAGACGAGGACAGTGGTGTGATTAATGCATCTTGAGGCACATTGCCCTCTTGGTGTTGGGATGTAAGAAGCAGCCAAATTGGAGGAAAATAGCACTGAAAAGGCCACTCCTCCAAACGTTTGATCAGCTACTCACTCGTTAGGTTGGTTAAGAAGGCATTTGGCACGTTTCCCTTCATTTTACCTTGGACCTTTGAATATTGGAATTGAGAGGTTATGTTAAGGTTGTACGGGATGTTGATAAGGCCTCTTCTGGAATATTGTGTTCAGTTCTGTCCGCCCTGTTGGAGGAAGGATATTATTGAGCTGGAGAGGGTTCACAAGAGATTTACCAGGATGTTGCCAGGAGCGGAGGGTTTGAGTTATAAGGGGAGGCTGGAGTGTAGGAGGTAGAGGGGCATTCTTATGAAGGTTTATAAAATCAAAAGGGCTAAAGATAAGGAGAATGGCAGTTGTCATTTCAATAACTTCAAGACTAGCAGGCATATTTTTAAGGTGAGAGGTGAAGGATTTAAGAAAGACATGAGGGGCAAGTTTTTTACACAGAGGACTGTACTTCTGGAAGGAGTGGAGGATGCAGGTACAGTTAGAATGTTTAAAAGACATTTGGATAAGTTCATGAAGAAGAAACGTTTGGAGGATATGGGCCAAGTACAGGCAGGTGGGACTAGTTTAGTTTTAGATTATGTCTGCATGGACTGGTTGGACCAATCCATGCTGTATGACTTTATAACTCTATAATACAGTGGAGGCAGCGGACTTGTGGTAATGCCACTGGGCCAGTAATCCAGAATCGCAGCTCAATGCTTTGGGGAGATGGGTTTGAATTCCACAGTGGCAGATGGTGAAATTTGAATCAATGAAACATCTGGAATAAAAGGTAAGCATAAATGGTGACCATGAACTGCTGTCAATTGTTGTAAAAACCCATCTGACTCATTAATGGCTTTTAGGGAGGGAAATCTGCCATCCTCACCTGATGCAGCCAACATATGGCTGCAGACCCCAATGATATGGTTGACTCTTACCTGCCCTCTGAAATGACCCAAGCAAACCAGTCAGTACAAAGTGGTAATTAGGGATGGGCAATAAATGCTGGCCTGCAAGCAATAGCCACATCCCGCGAATGAATAATAAAAAAAACCATTCAACAAATTTATAAGTTAATGAAAAGGTTTGTAAGAAAGAAAGACATTGAGACATTGAGACATTGTCACTCACAATCCTAGGACCCGCCAGGGCACCACTTGACCAATGACGTAATTTTGATGTCCAGTTGCTATTGCAAGGATTTTCACATATCAGAAAGTGTGACCTGGCATTTTGTCTTACATTCCACCAATACCATACATTCCCCTTGTGCCTTCCTTCCTTTCAGAACCAAGGAGGGCAGCTTGGTTAGCACTGGAAGGAGAGAACAGTGAGGTAAAGTCAGAATTGTCATTTTCAACCTCAAGCTCAAGTATTGAGTGTTTTTCTTTGATTTGATTTATTGTAATCACACGTGCCTAAATACAGTGAAAAGTTTTGTTTTGTGAGCAGTACAGGTAGATCATAGCAAACAAGGACTTACCAGATCATTGGGGGTTTAGACATAGCGAGGTGTACAAGGTTACACTGCACAGGAGGTGCATGAAGCAAGATCAACATTATTTTAAATTAGGGAGGTCCATTCAGCAGTGTAACAACAGTGGGGAAGAGGCTGTTCTTGAACCTGTTGGCGTGCGTGTTCGAGCTCCTGTATCATCTGCCTGATGGAAGAGGTTGTAGGAGAGCATTTCCGGGTTGGGAGTGGTCTTTGATGATGTTGGCAGCCTTTCTGTGACAAGGAGGAGTGTAGCTGGAGTCCATGGATGGGAGGTTGGCTTTTGTGATGGTCTGGGCTGTGCTCACAACCTTCTGTAGCTTCTTACGGTGTTGGGGCAGAGCAGTTGCCACACCAGGCTATAACGCACTCAGATAGAATGCTTGGTTGGTGAGAGTCCTTATGGATGTGCTGAATTTCCTGTGCTGCCTGAGGGAGAAGAGATAATATTGTGCCTTCTTGACTGTCGCATCTATGTGTAAGGTCCAAGACAGGTTGTCAGTTATGCTAGAAACTTGATGCTCTCAACCATTCCCACCTCAGCACCGTTGACGTGGACAGAACAGAGAACAGAGGGTCAAATCCATATGCTGAGAGACAAGGCCCTCTGCCTCAGAGAATTCCAACGCTCACAGGGGTTTGTGGCAAGAAATTTCTCCCCATCTCAGTCTTGAATAGCTGACCCTTTAATGTTGAGATTTTAGACCCCGGTTAGACTCCGAGAAAGAGCCAAATGCAGGAGTAACATTTGACACTGGGATTCAGGAGCAAGGCATGGTTCAGTTGGGTGGCAAAATGTTGCTCAGATAAGCTCCATATGGACCATTCTAATGTATGAAAGAAAGGTAAAGGTATTTGGAGGTTTACAGAGACAATTTCAGAGCTTGGCACTTCAATAACCAAGTGCATGACGACCAGCGATGAAACAATTAAATTGGGTGATGCACAAAGACCCAGAATTTGAGGATTGCAGGAAACTCAGAAGATTTTAGGAATGAAGGATGTTACAGAGCTGGTGAGGCTTGGGGGCAAGAGGGTGGGTGCTGTGGTGGGTGGGGGAGTGTTGGGGTGAAGCCAAATCTGCAGGGGGGGGGGCATATTTAAAAAGGTTGATGTGCATTTTAAAATTAAAGTAATGGTGCGCAGAAGCAACATGTACCAGTGAACACAAGGGGGCGGTAGGGAAGCTGGTCATGATGCCCATTCAGAGGCTGCCAATAGAGTTCACCTCTTTCCCAGAACAGTGCCCCACCCTTCCTGGGCACAACGTTCAAAGGAAATCCTCACCTGAGCACAATCACTCTCTATTTCATCATCTTCCCTATGGGCAGTCTCACCCGACTGACGGCATTGATGCAATTAAGATAAGATGAGAAGATAAAAGGTCTGATCCACTTTGGACTATGAGAATTGCTAACTGCACCTGCACTAGCTGGGCAATCTTTTCCTTTGCAATTTCTAGTACACTGCAGCTAACACCATGCCAGCTTCTTCAGAGAGTCCCATACCATCTGGGTTGAAGGTGTTTATATCATGCCCAGAGGGCATGATGATTGGCGAATTCGTGAGTAACGCACATATTTTGTTAAGTTGGTACCAAACGTGTATTTCTATATACTCATGCTTTGAATTGCAATGCATCTTTGCCAGAATCGTGAGATCCTGATTGGGAACATGTGTTACTGGGGCAGCTGAAGCAGAGAGGTCTATCAGAGAGAGAGGACAAATACAGAAGGGTAAAGAGAAACCAAAACATGGAGATCTAGGCACAGCGTGGAAGGCAGGAGGGGACGGAAGAGACAGATATGAGAAAAGATGAAAAAAAGAAAGCTAAATAAAAACCGAAAGAACTGCGGATATTGTAAATCAGAGACAAAATTAGAAATTGCTGGAAAAGTTCAGCAGGTCTGGCAGCATCTGTAGAGAGAAATCAGCGTTAACATTTCAGAACCGGTGACCCTTCCTCAGAACTAATGGTAGCTCGGAAAATGTCAGTTTGTAAGCAGAAGATAGGGTGGCGAGAGGGGTTAAGGACATAACGATAAATGGGAATAGAGCCCAAAGAGAGAGCAGAGCAGTTGGATAGAGAAAGGAGTGGATAATGATAAGGCTGGGAGACTGAAACCTGTTAATGGGACTGTTTGTGACTAATAATGGGTGGGTGTGTAATAGTGGGCTATGTGATAACCAGGCCTGGCATGTGGGGGTTGGGGCGAGGACATGGGACAACTCAAGCCCTAAACTTATTGAACATGATATTGGTCCGGAGGGCTGCAGGGTTCCCAAGTGGAAAAGTGTTGATCTTCCAGCTTGCACTGAGCTTCACTGGAGCACTACAGCAGGCCTGAGACAGAGATGTTGGCCAAGGAACAGGGTGATGTGTTAAAGTGGCAGGCAACTGGAAGCTCAGGGTCTTTCTTTTAGACAAAACATAGGTGTTCTGTGAAACAGTCTCGCAGTCCATGCTTCGGTTCCCCAATGTCGAGCATTGTGAGCAGCGAATGCAATAGATTAGATTGTGAGAAGTGCAGGTAAACTGCTGCTTCACCTGGAAGGTATGTTTGGGCCCTTGGTTACTGAGGAGGGAGGAGGGAAATGGGCAAGTGTTACAGCTTCTGCTGTTGAGGGGAAAGTGCCTTGGGGCTGTGGGGAGGTGTTGGCTCTGAGGGAGGAATGGATCAGGGGGTCCCAGAGGGAATGGTCCCTGCGAAAGGCTAACAAGGGAGGGGAGGGGAGGGAAATATATGTCTGGTGGTGGCTTCCTGCTGGAGGTGGCAGGAATAGTGGCTAATGATCCTCTGGATGTGGATGCTGATGGGATGGTAGTTAAGGACAAGAGGGACCCTATCACTGTCGTGGGAGGGAAGAGAGGGGGTGAGGGTGGAATACTGGAGATGGGACGGACCCCGTTAAGGGCCCTGTCAATAATGGTGTTGGGGAATCCTCGGTTGAGGAAGAAGTGGGACATTTCCATTGTTGAAGTTGGCCTCATCAGACCAAATGTGAGGAGACGGAGGAACTGGGAGAATGGAATAGAGTCTTTACAGGAAGCAGGGTGTGAGGATGTATTGTCCAGGTAACTGTGGGAGTCAGTGGGTTTATAGTGGATATTAGTGGCCAATCTATCCCCAGAAATGGAAACAGAGATACCGAGGAAGGGGAGGGAGGAGTCAGAGATGGACCACGTGAAAGTGAGGGTGGGGTGGAAATTGGAAGCAAAATCGATAAACCTTTCTAATTCCGGATGAGAGAAAGAGGCGGCAACAATGATATCATCGATATGTTGGAGGAAGAGCTGTGGGTGGGGGCCAGGATAAGACTGGATCAAGAAATGTTCTACGTACCCAACGAAGAAACAGGCATAACTGGGGCCCATGCGAGAACCCATTGCGACCCATCTGACCTGAAGAAAATGAGAGTAGTTAAAAGACAAGCTGTTGAGGGTGAGGATGAGCTTGGCCAAGCAGAGGAGGGTAGTGGTGGGTGGGGATGATTCAGGCCTTTGCTCCAGGAAGGAGCAGAGAGCCCTGAGACCATTCTGGTGGGAGATGGACATGTAAAGGGATCGCATGTCCATAGTAAAGAGGAGGCAGCTGAAACCTGCTAAGTGGAAATTCTGAAACTGATGAAAAGTATCAGAACAATCGCAGATGTAATAAGCAGGGACTGGACCAGCAGAGAAAAGACTGGATCAAGGTAACAGTCATACAGTCATAGAGATGTACAGCACAGAAACGGACTCTTTGGTCCAACTTGTCCATGCCGACCAGATATCCCAAACTAATCACATCCCACCTGCCAGTACCCTGCCCTATCCCTCTAAACTCTTTCTATTCATAAACCCATCCAGGTGCCTTTTAAATGTTGCAATGCTGAGAGGATTTTTCCCCTCATGGGAATCGAGAGTACAGTGCTGGAAAAGCACAGGAGGTCAGGCAGCATCAGAGGAACAGAAGATTCGATGTTTCGGGCATCGATTTTCCTGTTCCTCGGATGCTGCCTGACCTGCTGTCCTTTTCCAGCAACACACTCCTGACTCTGATCTCCAGCATCTGCACTCCTCACTTTCTCCTCATGGGAATGTCTAGGACCCAAGGGAATAGTCTCAGAGGGTTGTGAGTCTTTGGAATTCCTTGTCATATGGTGGCACAGTGGTTAGAACTGCTGCCTCACAGCGCCAGCTCTCTCCCCATTGTCCTTGATTCCTTTAGCCGCAAGACTCATGTCCAGCTCTTTCCTGCATAAATCTATCAAACTGGCCCCAGCAGCTTCCTGTGGGAGAGAATTCTCCAGGTTCACAATTCTCTGAGTGAGGAAATTCTTCCTCATCTCAGTCCTGAATGGCTTATCCCTTATTCTTAGACTGCGACCCCTAGTTCTAGGTTTTCCCAACATTGGGAAAATTCTTCCTGAATCTAGCCTGCCCAGTCCCAAGTTCTGTGAGAATCCCCTCATTTTTCTAAATTCCAGTGAGTATAAGCCCAGTCGATCTAGTCTTTCCTCATATATCAGTCCTGCCATCCCAGGAATCAGTCTGGTGAACCTTCACTGGACTCCCTCAAATGCAAGAATGTCCTTCCTCAGACTAGGAGAGCAAAACTGCACACAATGCTCAAGGTGTGGCCTCACCAAGCCCTCTATAACTGCAGCCCTATTCCTATACTCAGATCCTGTCACAATGAAGGCCAAAGTTAAAAATCACACAACACCAGGTTACAGTCCAGCCTCCACCACTTTCTCTGGCAGCTCATTCCATACACATACCACCCTCTGTGTGAAAATATTGCCCCTTAGGTGCCTTTTTCAATGTAACACTTCCAGAGTCTATAGAATGCTGGAAAATGATAACCAACACATCCATTATTTCTAGGGACACTTCCTTTAACACTCTGGGATGCAGAGCATCAGGCCCTGGGGACTTAGTGGGCGGCACGGTGGCACAGTGGTTAGCACTGCTGCCTTGCAGCGCCAGAGACCCGGGTTCAAATCCCGCCTCAGGCGACTGACTGTGTGGAGTTTGCATGTTCTCCCCGTGTCTGTGTGGGTTTCCTCCGGGTGCTCCGGTTTCCTCCCACAGTCCAAAGATATGCAGGTCAGGTGAATTGACCATGCTAAATTGCCCGTAGTGTTCGGTGAAGGGGTAAATGTAGGGGAATGAGTCTGGGTGGGTGGCGGGTCAGTGTGGTCTTGTTGGGCCGAAGGGCCTGTTTCCACACTGTAAGTAATCTAGAGAGCTGTCAGGCAGAATCCTTGAGTGTATTTAAGGCTAAAATTGATTTTTGATCAGTTGGGGAATCAAAGGCCACAGGAAAAAGGCAGGAAAGTGGATGTGAGGTAAGTTGGATTAGCCGCAGTCCTATTGAATGGCGGAACAGCCTTGAAGGGCCGAACGGTCTACTCCTGTTCCTATTTCTTACGGCCTTATGGTCCAATGTGTTCTGGAGTTCTTTGCCAGACATTGGACTCATCGTTAACAGGTTGCCTCTTCAGTTAGCCAGAAATGATGATATAAATCCACCCAAAAAAAGCTTCCACCAACTTCGGGTGTTTCCTTTATTACCAGTCGAAGGTTGTTTCCTCCCAAAACAATGATTTACTTCACTTTAGAGAGGAACAATATATTTGCCCCTTACCCTGTAACTTCTCTGGGTTTTGTTTTATTCAAAATGTCTTGTGATTCCCGCTATCTCTAGATCCCTTGATCCCCCTCTGATTCTGTTGATCCCAAGCTTGTGTAAGTTGACTCGCTAATTTTCCTGAGATGCTAACGAACAAAGTTGCGAGTCGTCTCCTGACACTGATCCCGTCCATTCTCATGGTGAATTCACCCTTACGTTCTGTGGCACCCCATGAGACAATACAATATTGACCCACACCTCTGGCAGTGTAACCTTACCACATATAACTCCTCATGTGCTGACACACAGAACCAGCTTTCAGACCCTTGAATGGAAACTTTGAACAGGCTTGAGCATTACCTGGGTCCACAGCTCTCTGTGAGGCACCCTGTGCAGTTGCTGAGAGAAAGTAAGGATTGCAGATGCTGGAGAGTCAGAGTTGAAAGGTGTGGCGCTGGAACAGCAGGTCAGGCAGCTTCACAAAATGAGACAGTCAATGGTTTGGGCGTAAACCAAATCAGAAAAGCAGGAAACATCGAATCCCCCGCTCCTCGGATGCTGCATCACCTGTTGTGCTTTTCCAGCACCACACATTTTGACCTTGCACAGTCATTAGGTCAAACATCGCAAGGCAGAACACATACACTTGCTGCCGTGTAAACACATGTTAATCATTACCTAGACAGTGCAGCTCTACCTCCGGGGGCAGTGTACCTCCATTCCCCAGGACAGTGTTCCTCCATTCGCCCAGGACAGTGTTCCTCCATTCCCCAGGACAGTGTTCCTCCATTCCCCAGGACAGTGTTCCTCCATTCCCCGGGACAGTGTTCCTCCATTCCCCAGGACAGTATTCCCCATTCCCCAGGACAGTATTCCCCATTCCCCAGGAGAGTGTTCCTCCATTCCCCAGGACAGTGTTCCTCCATTCCCCCAGGACAGTGTTCCCCCATTTCCCAGGACAGTGTTCCTCCATTCCCCAGGACAGTATTCCCCATTCCCCAGGACAGTGTTCCTCCATTCGCCCAGGACAGTGTTCCTCCATTCCCCAGGACAGTGTTCCTCCATTCCCCCAGGACAGTGTTCCCCCATTCCCCAGGACAGTGTTCCCCCATTCCCCAGAACAGTGTTCCTCCATTCCCCAGGACAGTGTTCCTCCATTCGCCCAGGACAGTGTTCCTCCATTCCCCAGGACAGTGTTCCTCCATTCCCCGGGACAGTGTTCCTCCATTCCCCAGGACAGTATTCCCCATTCCCCAGGACAGTATTCCCCATTCCCCAGGAGAGTGTTCCTCCATTCCCCAGGACAGTGTTCCTCCATTCCCCAGAACAGTGTTCCCCCATTCCCCAGGACAGTGTTCCCCCATTCCCCAGGGCAGTGTCCCTCCATTCCCCAGGGCAGTGTCCCGCCATTCCCCAGGGCAGTGTTCCCCATTCCCCAGGGCAGTGTTCCTCCATTCCCCAGGACCATGTTCCTCCATTCCCCAGGACAGTGTTTCCCCATTCCCGAGAACAATGTTACCCCCTTCCCCAGGACAGCATTCTTCCATTTCCCAGGACAGTGTTCCCCCATTCCCGAGAACAGTGTTCCTCCATTCTCCAGGAGAGGTTTCCCCCATTCCTCAGGACAGTGTTCCCCATCCCCAGGACAATGTTCCCCCATTCCCCAGGACAGTGTTCGCCATTCCCCAGGACAATGTTCCTCCATTCCCCAGGAGAGTGTTCCTCCATTCCCCAGGACAGTGTTCCCCATTCCCCAGGACAATGTTCCTCCATTCCCCAGGACAATGTTCCTCCATTCCCCAGGACAATGTTCCCCCATTCCCGAGAACAGTGTTACCCATTCCCAAGGACAATGTTCCTCCATTCTCCAGGACAATGTTCCTCCATTCCCGAGAACAGTGTTCCCCCAACCCCAGGAGAGTGTTCCTCCATTCCCCAGGAGAGTGTTCCCCATTCCCCAGGACAATGTTCCTCCATTCCCCAGGAGAGTGTTCCTCCATTCCCCAGGAGAGTGTTCCCCCATCCCCAGGACAGTGTTCCCCATTCCCCAGGGCAATATTCCCCTATTCCGCAGGACAATGTTGCCCCATTCCCCAGAAGAGTGTTCCCCCATTCCCCTGGACAGTGTTCCTCCATTCCCCAGGGCAATATTCCTCCATTGCCCAGGGCAGTGTTCCCCCATTCCCGAGAACAGTGTTCCCTCATTCCCCAGGACAGTGTTCCCCATTCCCCAGGACTGTGTTCCACCATTCCCCAGGACAATGTTCCCCCATTCCCCAGGACAGTGTTCCCCATTCCCCAGGGGAGTGATCCTCCATTCCCCAGGACAGTGTTCCTCCATTCCCCAGGACAGTGTCCCCCATTCCCCAGGGCAGTGTTCCTCCATTCCCCAGGGCAGTGTTCCCCCATTCCCCAGGACAGTGTTCCCCATTCGCCAGGATAGTGTTCCCCATGCCACAGGGCAGTGTTCCCCATTCCCCAGGACAATGTTCCTCCATTCCCCAGGACAGTGTTCCCCATTAACCAGGACAATGTTCCTCCATTCCCCAGGACAGTGTCCCTCCATTCCCCAGGACAGTGTTCCCCCATTCCCCAGGGCAGTGTCCCTCCATTCCCCAGGACAGTGTTCCCCCATTCCCCAGGGCAGTGTTCCCCCATTCCCCAGGACAGTGTTCCCCCAATCCCCAGGGCAGTGTCCCTCCATTCCCCAGGACAGTGTTCCCCCATTCCCCAGGAGAGTGTTCCTCCATTCCCCAGGGCAGTGTTCCCCATTCCCCAGGACAGTGTTCCCCATTCCCCAGGACAGTGTTCGTCCATTCCCCAGGGCAGTGACCCCCATTCCCCAGGGCAGTGTTCCCCCATTCCCCAGGACTGTGTTCCTCCATTCCCCAGGACAATGTTCCCCCATTCCCCAGGACAGTGTTCCCCCATTCCCCAGGGCAATGTTCCCCATTCCCCAGGGCAGTGTTCCCCCATTCCCCAGGACAGTGTTCCCCATTCCCAAGGAGAGTGTTCCTCCATTCCCCAGGAGAGTGTTCCCCCATTCCCCAGGACAGTGTTCCCCATTCCCCAGGAGAGTGTTCCACCATTCCCCAGGAGAGTGTTCCACCATTCCCCAGGAGAGTGTTCCCCCATTCCCCAGGGCAGTGTTCCCCCATTCCCCAGGACAGTGTTCCCCATTCCCCAGGTCAGTGTTCGTCCATTCCCCAGGGCAGTGATCCCCATTCCCCAGGGCAGTGTTCCCCCATTCCCCAGGACAGTGTTCCCCATTCCCCAGGACAGTGTTCCCCATTCCCCAGGACAGTGTTCCTCCATTCCCCAGGACAATGTTCCCCCATTCCCCAGGACAGTGTTCCCCCATTCCCCAGGGCAATGTTCCCCATTCCCCAGGGCAGTGTTCCCCCATTCCCCAGGACAGTGTTCCCCATTCCCAAGGAGAGTGTTCCTCCATTCCCCAGGAGAGTGTTCCCCCATTCCCCAGGTCAGTGTTCGTCCATTCCCCAGGGCAGTGATCCCCATTCCCCAGGGCAGTGATCCCCATTCCCCAGGGCAGTGTTCCCCCATTCCCCAGGACAGTGTTCCCCATTCCCCAGGACAGTGTTCCCCATTCCCCAGGACTGTGTTCCTCCATTCCCCAGGACAATGTTCCCCCATTCCCCAGGACAATGTTCCCCCATTCCCCAGGGCAATGTTCCCCATTCCCTAGGGCAGTGTTCCCCCATTGCCCAGGACAGTGTTCCCCATTCCCAAGGAGAGTGTTCCTCCATTCCCCAGGAGAGTGTTCCCCCATTCCCCAGGTCAGTGTTCGTCCATTCCCCAGGGCAGTGATCCCCATTCCCCAGGGCAGTGTTCCCCCATTCCCCAGGACAGTGTTCCCCATTCCCCAGGACAGTGTTCCCCATTCCCCAGGACAGTTTTCCTCCATTCCCAAGGACAGTGTTGCTCCATTCCCCATGGCAGTGTTCCCCCATTCCCCAGGGCAGTGTTCGCCCATTCCCCAGGAGAGTGTTCCTCCTTTCCCCAGGACCGTGTTCCCCCATTCCCTAGAACAGTGTTCCTACATTTCCCAGGACAGTGTTCCCCCATTCCCCAGGACAGTGATCCACCATTCCCCAGGACAGTGTTCCCCATTCCCCAGGACAATGTTCCTGCATTCCCCGGGGCAGTGTCCCTCCATTCCCCAGGACAGTGTTATCCCATTCCCCAGGACAGTGTTCCACCATTCCCCAGGACAATGTTCCCTATTCCCCAGGACAATGTTCCCCATTCCCCAGGGCAGTGTTCCCCCATTCCCCAGGACAGTGTTCCACTATTCCTGAGTACATTATTCCTCCATTCCCAAGGACAGTGTTCCACCAATCCCCAGGACAGTGTTCCCCCATTCCCCTGGACAGTGTTCCTCCATTCCCCAGGACAGTGTTCCTCCATTCCCCAGGACAGTTTTCCTTCATTCCCAAGGACAGTTTCCCTCCATTCCCCAGGGCAGAGATCCCCCATTCCCCAGGACAGTGCTCCTCCATTCCCCAGGAATGTTTTCCCACATTCCCCAGGGCAGTGTCACTCCATTCCCCAGGACAGTGTTCCCCCATTCCCCAGGGCAGTGTTCCCCCATTCCCCAAGACAGTGTTCCCCCAATCCCCAGGGCAGTGTCCCTCCATTCCCCAGGACAATGTTCCCCCATTCCCCAGGAGAGTGTTCCTCCATTCCCCAGGAGAGTGTTCCCCCATTCCCCATGTCAGTGTTCCCCATTCCCCAGGAGAGTGTTCCTCCATTCCCCAGGACAATGTTCCCCAATTCCGCAGGCAATGTTGCCCCATTCCCCAGAAGAGTGTTCCCCCATTCCCCTGGACAGTGTTCCTCCATTCCCCAGGGCAATATTCCTCCATTGCCCAGGGCAGTGTTCCCCCATTCCCGAGAACAGTGTTCCCTCATTCCCCAGGACAGTGTTCCCCATTCCCCAGGACTGTGTTCCACCATTCCCCAGGACAATGTTCCCCCATTCCCCAGGACAGTGTTCCCCATTCCCCAGGGGAGTGATCCCACATTCCCCAGGACAGTGATCCTCCATTCCCCAGGGCAGTGTTCCCCCATTCCCCAGGGCAGTGTTCCTCCATTCCCCAGGGCAGTGTTCCCCCATTCTCCAGGATAGTGTTCCGCCATTCCCCTGGGCAGTGTTCCCCCATTCTCCAGGATAGTGTTCCTCCATTCCCCAGGGCAGTGTTCTCCCATTCCCCAGGGCAGTGTTCCTCCATTCCCCAGGGCAGAGTTCCTCCATTCCCCAGGACCGTGTTCCTCCATTCCCTAGAACAGTGTTCCTACATTTCCCAGGACAGTGTTCCCCCATTCCCCAGGACAGTGTTCCTCCACTCCCCAGGACAGTGTTGCCCCATTCCCTAGGAATGTGATTCCCCATTCCCCAGGGCAGTGTTCTCCATTTCCCAGGGCTGTATTCCCCCATTCCCCAGGACAGTGTTCCTCCATTCCCCAGGACAGTGCTCCCACATTCCCCTGGACAGTGTTGCTCCAGTCCCCAGGACAGCGGCCCCCATTCCAAAGGACAGTGTTCCTCCATTCCCTAGGACAGTGTTCCTCCATTCCCCAGGACACTTTTCCTTCATTCCCAAGGACAGTTTTCCTCCATTCCCTTGGACAGTGTTCCTCCATTCCCCAGGACAGTTTTCCTACATTCCCCAGGACAGTTTTCCTCCATTCCCAAGGACAGTGTTGCTCCATTCCCCAGGGCAGTGTTCCCCCATTCCCCAGGGCAGTGTTCGCCCATTCCCCAGGAGAATGTTCCTCCATTCCCCAGGACCGTGTTCCCCCATTCCCTAGAACAGTGTTCCTACTTTTCCCAGGACAGTGTTCCCCCATTCCCCAGGACAGTGATCCTCCATTCCCCAGGACTGTGTTCCACCATTCCCCAGGACAATGTTCCCCCATTCCCCAGGACAGTGTTCCCCATTCCCCAGGGCAGTGTTCCTCCATTCCCCAGGACAGTGTTCCCCCATTCCCCAGGGCAGTGTTTCTCCATTCCCCAGGGCAGTGTTCCCCCATTCCCCAGGACAGTGTTCCCCATTCGCCAGGACAGTGTTCCCCATTCCCCAGGGCAGTGTTCCCCATTCCCCAGGACAATGTTCCTCCATTCCCCAGGACAGTGTTCCCCATTAACCAGGACAATGTTCCTCCATTCCCCAGGACAGTGTTCCCCCATTCCCTAGGACAGTGTTCCTCCATTCCCCAGGACACCTTTCCTTCATTCCCAAGGACAGTTTTCCTCCATTCCCTTGGACAGTGTTCCTCCATTCCCCAGGACGGTTTTCCTACATTCCCCAGGACAGTTTTCCTCCATTCCCAAGGACAGTGTTGCTCCATTCCCCAGGGCAGTGTTCCCCCATTCCCCAGGGCAGTGTTCCTCCATTCCCCAGGGCAGTGTTCCCCCATTCCCCAGGGCAGTGTTCGCCCATTCCCCAGGAGAGTGTTCCTCCATTCCCCAGGACCGTGTTCCCCCATTCCCTAGAACAGTGTTCCTACATTTCCCAGGACAGTGTTCCCCCATTCCCCAGCACAGTGATCCTCCATTCCCCAGGACTGTGTTCCACCATTCCCCAGGACAATGTTCCCCCATTCCCCAGGACAGTGTTCCCCATTCCCCAGGGGAGTGATCCCCCATTCTCCAGGACAGCGTTCCTCCATTCCCCAGGACAGTGTTCCCCCATTCCCCAGGGCAGTGTTCCTCCATTCCCCAGGGCAGTGTTCCCCCATTCCCCAGGACAGTGTTCCCCATTCGCCAGGACAGTGTTCCCCATTCCCCAGGGCAGTGTTCCCCATTCCCCAGGACAATGTTCCTCCATTCCCCAGGACAGTGTTCCCCATTCCCCAGGGCAGTGTTCCCCATTCCCCAGGACAATGTTCCTCCATTCCCCAGGACAGTGTTCCCCATTAACCAGGACAATGTTCCTCCATTCCCCAGGACAGTGTCCCTCCATTCCCCAGGGCAGTGTTCCTCCATTCCCGAGGACAGTGTTCCCCCATTCCCCAGGACAGTGTTCCTCCATTCCCCAAGGCAGTGTTCCTCCATTCCCCAGGACAGTGTTCCCCCATTCCCCAGGGCAGTGTCCCTCCATTCCCCAGGACAGTGTTCCCCCATTCCCCAGGGCAGTGTTCCCCCATTCCCCAGGACAGTGTTCCCCCAATCCCCAGTGCAGTGTCCCTCCATTCCCCAGGACAGTGTTCCCCCATTCCCCAGGAGAGTGTTCCTCCATTCCCCAGGGCAGTGTTCCTCATTCCCCAGGACAGTGTTCCCCATTCCCCAGGTCAGTGTTCGTCCATTCCCCAGGACAGTGTTCCCCATTCCCCAGCGCAGTGTTCCCCCATTCCCCAGGACAGTGTTCCCCATTCCCCAGGACAGTGTTCCCCATTCCCCAGGACTGTGTTCCTCCATTCCCCAGGACAATGTTCCCCCATTCCCCAGGACAGTGTTCCCCCATTCCCCAGGGCAATGTTCCCCATTCCCCAGGGCAGTGTTCCCCCATTCCCCAAGACAGTGTTCCCCATTCCCAAGGAGAGTGTTCCTCCATTCCCCAGGAGAGTGTTCCCCCATTCCCCAGGAGAGTGTTCCCCCATTCCCCAGGGCAGTGTTCTCCATTTCCCAGGGCTGTATTCCCCCATTCCCCAGGGCAGTGTTCCCCCATTCCCCAGGACAGTGTTCCCCATTCCCAAGGAGATTGTTCCGCCATTCCCCAGGAGAGTGTTCCCCCATTCCCCAGGAGAGTGTTCCCCCATTCCCCAGGGCAGTGTTCTCCATTTCCCAGGGCTGTATTCCCCCATTCCCCAGGACAGTGTTCCCCATTCCCCAGCGCAGTGTTCCCCCATTCCCCAGGACAGTGTTCCCCATTCCCCAGGACAGTGTTCCCCATTCCCCAGGACTGTGTTCCTCCATTCCCCAGGACAATGTTCCCCCATTCCCCAGGACAGTGTTCCCCCATTCCCCAGGGCAATGTACCCCATTCCCCAGGGCAGTGTTCCCCCATTCCCCAGGACAGTGTTCCCCATTCCCAAGGAGAGTGTTCCTCCATTCCCCAGGAGAGTGTTCCCCCATTCCCCAGGAGAGTGTTCCCCCATTCCCCAGGGCAGTGTTCTCCATTTCCCAGGGCTGTATTCCCCCATTCCCCAGGACAGTGTTCCTCCATCCCCCAGGACAGTGCTCCCACATTCCCCTGGACAGTGTTGCTCCAGTCCCCAGGACAGCGTTCCCCCATTCCCAAGGACAGTGTTCCTCCATTCCCTGGGACAGTGTTCCTCCATTCCCCAGGACAGTTTTCCTACATTCCCCAGGACAGTTTTCCTCCATTCCCAAGGACAGTGTTGCTCCATTCCCCAGGGCAGTGTTCCCCCATTCCCCAGGGCAGTGTTCGCCCATTCCCCAGGAGAGTGTTCCTTCTTTCCCCAGGACCGTGTTCCCCCATTCCCTATGACAGTGTTCCTACATTTCCCAGGACAGTGTTCCCCATTCCCCAGGACAATGTTCCTGCATTCCCCGGGGCAGTGTCCCTCCATTCCCCAGGACAGTGTTATCCCATTCCCCAGGACAGTGTTCCTCCATTCCCCAGGACAATGTTCCCTATTCCCCAGGACAATGTTCCCCATTCCCCAGGGCAGTGTTCCCCCATTCCCCAGGACAGTGTTCCACTATTCCCCAGGACAGTGTTCCCCATTCCCCAGGGCAATGTACCCCATTCCCCAGGGCAGTGTTCCCCCATTCCCCAGGACAGTGTTCCCCATTCCCAAGGAGAGTGTTCCTCCATTCCCCAGGAGAGTGTTCCCCCATTCCCCAGGACAGTGTTCCTCCATCCCCCAGGACAGTGCTCCCACATTCCCCTGGACAGTGTTGCTCCAGTCCCCAGGACAGCATTCCCCCATTCCCAAGGACAGTGTTCCTCCATTCCCTGGGACAGTGTTCCTCCATTCCCCAGGACAGTTTTCCTTCATTCCCAAGGACAGTTTTCCTCCATTCCCTTGGACAGTGTTCCTCCATTCCCCAGGACAGTTTTCCTACATTCCCCAGGACAGTTTTCCTCCATTCCCAAGGACAGTGTTGCTCCATTCCCCAGGGCAGTGTTCCCCCATTCCCCAGGGTAGTGTTCGCCCATTCCCCAGGAGAGTGTTCCTTCTTTCCCCAGGACCGTGTTCCCCCATTCCCTAGGACAGTGTTCCTACATTTCCCAGGACAGTGTTCCCCATTCCCCAGGACAATGTTCCTGCATTCCCCGGGGCAGTGTCCCTCCATTCCCCAGGACAGTGTTATCCCATTCCCCAGGACAGTGTTCCTCCATTCCCCAGGACAATGTTCCCTATTCCCCAGGACAATGTTCCCCATTCCCCAGGGCAGTGTTCCCCCATTCCCCAGGACAGTGTTCCACTATTCCTCAGGACAGTGTTCCTCCATTCCCCAGGACAGTTTTCCTTCATTCCCAAGGACAGTTTCCCTCCATTCCCCAGGGCAGAGATCCCCCATTCCCCAGGACAGTGTTCCCCCATTCCCCAGGACAGTTTTCCCACATTCCCCCGGAATGTGTTCCTCCATTCCCCAGGACAGTGTTTCTCCTTTCCACAGGACAACGTTCCGCCATTCTCCAGGAAAGTGTTCCCCCATTCCCCAGGGCAGTGTCCCTCCATTCCCCAGGGCAGTGTTCCTCCATTCCCGAGGACAGTGTTCCCCCATTCCCCAGGACAGTGTTCCCCATTCCCAAGGAGAGTGTTCCTCCATTCCCCAGGAGAGTGTTCCCCCATTCCCCAGGAGAGTGTTCCCCCATTCCCCAGGGCAGTGTTCTCCATTTCCCAGGGCTGTATTCCCCCATTCCCCAGGACAGTGTTCCTCCATCCCCCAGGACAGTGCTCCCACATTCCCCTGGACAGTGTTGCTCCAGTCCCCAGGACAGCGTTCCCCCATTCCCAAGGACAGTGTTCCTCCATTCCCTGGGACAGTGTTCCTCCATTCCCCAGGACAGTTTTCCTACATTCCCCAGGACAGTTTTCCTCCATTCCCAAGGACAGTGTTGCTCCATTCCCCAGGGCAGTGTTCCCCCATTCCCCAGGGCAGTGTTCGCCCATTCCCCAGGAGAGTGTTCCTTCTTTCCCCAGGACCGTGTTCCCCCATTCCCTATGACAGTGTTCCTACATTTCCCAGGACAGTGTTCCCCATTCCCCAGGACAATGTTCCTGCATTCCCCGGGGCAGTGTCCCTCCATTCCCCAGGACAGTGTTATCCCATTCCCCAGGACAGTGTTCCTCCATTCCCCAGGACAATGTTCCCTATTCCCCAGGACAATGTTCCCCATTCCCCAGGGCAGTGTTCCCCCATTCCCCAGGACAGTGTTCCACTATTCCCCAGGACAGTGTTCCTCCATCCCCCAGGACAGTGCTCCCACATTCCCCTGGACAGTGTTGCTCCAGTCCCCAGGACAGCATTCCCCCATTCCCAAGGACAGTGTTCCTCCATTCCCTGGGACAGTGTTCCTCCATTCCCCAGGACAGTTTTCCTTCATTCCCAAGGACAGTTTTCCTCCATTCCCTTGGACAGTGTTCCTCCATTCCCCAGGACAGTTTTCCTACATTCTCCAGGACAGTTTTCCTCCATTCCCAAGGACAGTGTTGCTCCATTCCCCAGGGCAGTGTTCCCCCATTCCCCAGGGTAGTGTTCGCCCATTCCCCAGGAGAGTGTTCCTTCTTTCCCCAGGACCGTGTTCCCCCATTCCCTAGGACAGTGTTCCTACATTTCCCAGGACAGTGTTCCCCATTCCCCAGGACAATGTTCCTGCATTCCCCGGGGCAGTGTCCCTCCATTCCCCAGGACAGTGTTATCCCATTCCCCAGGACAGTGTTCCTCCATTCCCCAGGACAATGTTCCCTATTCCCCAGGACAATGTTCCCCATTCCCCAGGGCAGTGTTCCCCCATTCCCCAGGACAGTGTTCCACTATTCCTCAGGACAGTGTTCCTCCATTCCCCAGGACAGTTTTCCTTCATTCCCAAGGACAGTTTCCCTCCATTCCCCAGGGCAGAGATCCCCCATTCCCCAGGACAGTGTTCCCCCATTCCCCAGGACAGTTTTCCCACATTCCCCCGGAATGTGTTCCTCCATTCCCCAGGACAGTGTTTCTCCTTTCCACAGGACAACGTTCCGCCATTCTCCAGGAAAGTGTTCCCCCATTCCCCAGGGCAGTGTCCCTCCATTCCCCAGGGCAGTGTTCCTCCATTCCCGAGGACAGTGTTCCCCCATTCCCCAGGACAGTGTTCCTCCATTCCCCAAGGCAGTGTTCCTCCATTCCCCAGGACAGTGTTCCCCCAATCCCCAGGGCAGTGTCCCTCCATTCCCCTGGACAGTGTTCCCCCATTCCCCAGGACAGTGTTCCCCCATTCCCCTGGGCAGTGTTCCTCCATTCCCCAGGACAGTGGTCCCCCATTCCCCAGGGCAGTGTTTCCCCATTCCCCAGTACAGTTTTCCCCCATTCCCCAGGGCAGTCTCCCTCCATTCCCCAGGACAGTGTTCCCCCATTCCCCAGGACAGTGTTCCCCCATTCCCCAGGACATTTTTCCCCCATTCCCCTGGGCAGTGTTCCTCCATTCCCCAGGACAGTGTTTCCCCATTCCCCAGTACAGTTTTCCCCCATTCCCCAGGGCAGTGTCCCTCCATTTCCCAGGACAGTGTTCCCCCATTCCCCAGGACAGAGTTCCCCCATTCCCCAGGGCAGTGTCTATCCATTCCCCAGGACAGTTTTCCCCCATTCCCCAGGGCAGTCTCCCTCCATTCCCCAGGACAGTGTTCCCCCATTCCCCAGGACAGTGTTCCCCCATTCCCCAGGACATTTTTCCCCCATTCCCCAGTACAGTGTACCCCCATTCCCCAGGACAGTGTTCCCCCATTCCCCAGGAGTCTTCCCCCATTCCCCCGGGCAGTGTTCCTCCATTCCCCAGGACAGTGTTTCCCCATTCCCCAGTACAGTTTTCCCCCATTCCCCCGGGCAGTGTTCCCGCCTTCCCCAGGACAGTGTTCCTCCATTCCCCAGGACAGTGATCCCCCATTCCCCAGGACAGTGTTCCCCCATTCCCCAGGACAGTTTCCCTCCATTTCCCAGGGCAGAGATCCCCCATTCCCCAGGACAGTGTTCCCCCATTCCCCAGGACACTGTTCCCCCATTCCCCAGGGCAGTGTCCCTCCATTTCCCAGGGCAGAGTTCCCCCATTCCCCAGGGCAGTGTCCCTCCATTCCCCAGGACAGTGTTCCCCCATTCCCCAGGACAGATTTCCCACATTCCCCCGGAATGTGTTCCTCCTTTCCACAGGACAACGTTCCCCCATTCTCCAGGATAGTGTTCCCCCATTCCCCAAGACAGTGTTCCTCCATTCCCCAGGGCAGTGTCCCTCCATTCCCCAGGGCAGTGTTTCCCCATTCCCCAGGGCAGTGTTTCCCCATTCCCGAGGAATGTGATCCTCCATTCTTCAGGACAGTGTACTTCCATTCCCGAGGGCCGTTTTCTTCCATTCCCCAGGACAGTGTTCCCCCATTCCCCAGATCAGTGTTCCTCCATTCCCCAGGACAATGTTCCTCAATTCCCCAGTACAGTGTACCCCCATTCCCCAGGACAGTGTTCCCCCATTCCCCAGGAGTCTTCCCCCATTCCCCCGGGCAGTGTTCCCACTTTCCCCAGGACAGTGTTCCTCCATTCCCCAGGACAGTGTTCCCCCATTCCCCAGGACAGTGTTCCCCCATTCCCCAGGACAGTGATCCCCCATTCCCCAGGACAGCGTTCCCCCATTCCCCAGGACAGTGATCCCCCATTCCCCAGGAATGTGTTCCTCCATTCCCCAGGGCAGAGTTCCCCCACTCCCCAGGGCAGTGTTTCTCCATTCCCCAGGACAGTGTTCCCCCATTCCCTAGGACAGTGTTCCCCCATTCCCCAGGGCAGTTTCCCTCCATTCCCCAGGGCAGTGTTCCCCCATTACCCAAGACAGTGTTCCCCCATTCCCCAGGGGAGTTTCCCTCCATTCCCCAGGGCAGTGTTCCCCCATTCCCCAGGACAGTCTTCCCCATTCCCATAGGACTGTGTTCCTCCATTCCCCAGGACAATGTTCCCCCATTCCCCAGGACAGTGTTCCCCCATTCCCCAGGGCAATGTTCCCCATTCCCCAGGGCAGTGTTCCCCCATTCCCCAGGACAGTGTTCCCCATTCCCAAGGAGAGTGTTCCTCCATTCCCCAGGAGAGTGTTCCCCCATTCCCCAGGTCAGTGTTCGTCCATTCCCCAGGGCAGTGAACCCCATTCCCCAGGGCAGTGATCCCCATTCCCCAGGGCAGTGTTCCCCCATTCCCCAGGACAGTGTTCCCCATTCCCCAGGACAGTGTTCCCCATTCCCCAGGACTGTGTTCCTCCATTCCCCAGGACAATGTTCCCCCATTCCCCAGGACAGTGTTCCCCCATTCCCCAGGGCAATGTTCCCCATTCCCCAGGGCAGTGTTCCCCCATTCCCCAGGACAGTGTTCCCCATTCCCAAGGAGAGTGTTCCTCCATTCCCCAGGAGAGTGTTCCCCCATTCCCCAGGTCAGTGTTCGTCCATTCCCCAGGGCAGTGATCCCCATTCCCCAGGGCAGTGTTCCCCCATTCCCCAGGACAGTGTTCCCCATTCCCCAGGACAGTGTTCCCCATTCCCCAGGACTGTGTTCCTCCATTCCCCAGGACAATGTTCCCCCATTCCCCAGGACAGTGTTCCCCCATTCCCCAGGGCAATGTTCCCCATTCCCCAGGGCAGTGTTCCCCCATTCCCCAGGACAGTGTTCCCCATTCCCAAGGAGAGTGTTCCTCCATTCCCCAGGAGAGTGTTCCCCCATTCCCCATGGCAGTGTTCTCCATTTCCCAGGGCTGTATTCCCCCATTCCCCAGGACAGTGTTCCTCCATCCCCCAGGACAGTTTTCCTACATTCCCCAGGACAGTTTTCCTCCATTCCCAAGGACAGTGATCCACCATTCCCCAGGACAGTGTTCCCCATTCCCCAGGAGAGTGTTCCTCCTTTCCCCAGGACCGTGTTCCCCCATTCCCTAGAACAGTGTTCCTACATTTCCCAGGACAGTGTTCCCCCATTCCCCAGGACAGTGATCCACCATTCCCCAGGACAGTGTTCCCCATTCCCCAGGACAATGTTCCTGCATTCCCCGGGGCAGTGTCCCTCCATTCCCCAGGACAGTGTTATCCCATTCCCCAGGACAGTGTTCCTCCATTCCCCAGGACAATGTTCCCTATTCCCCAGGACAATGTTCCCCATTCCCCAGGGCAATGTTCCCCCATTCCCCAGGACAGTGTTCCACTATTCCTGAGTACATTATTCCTCCATTCCCAAGGACAGTGTTCCACCAATCCCCAGGACAGTGTTCCTCCATTCCCCAGGACAGTGTTCCTCCATTCCCCAGGACAGTTTTCCTTCATTCCCAAGGACAGTTTCCCTCCATTTCCCAGGGCAGAGATCCCCCATTCCCCAGGACAGTGTTCCCCCATTCCCCAGGAATGTTTTCCCACATTCCCCAGGGCAGTGTCCCTCCATTCCCCAGGACAGTGTTCCCCCATTCCCCAGGGCAGTGTTCCCCCAATCCCCAGGGCAGTGTCCCTCCATTCCCCAGGACAATGTTCCCCCATTCCCCAGGAGAGTGTTCCTCCATTCCCCAGGGCAGTGTTCCCCATTCCCCAGGAGAGTGTTCCCCCATTCCCCAGGACAGTGTTCCCCATTCCCCAGGAGAGTGTTCCTCCATTCCCCAGGACAATGTTCCCCAATTCCGCAGGCAATGTTGCCCCATTCCCCAGAAGAGTGTTCCCCCATTCCCCTGGACAGTGTTCCTCCATTCCCCAGGGCAATATTCCTCCATTGCCCAGGGCAGTGTTCCCCCATTCCCGAGAACAGTGTTCCCTCATTCCCCAGGACAGTGTTCCCCATTCCCCAGGACTGTGTTCCACCATTCCCCAGGACAATGTTCCCCCATTCCCCAGGACAGTGTTCCCCATTCCCCAGGGGAGTGATCCCCCATTCCCCAGGACAGTGATCCTCCATTCCCCAGGGCAGTGTTCCCCCATTCCCCAGGGCAGTGTTCCTCCATTCCCCAGGGCAGTGTTCCCCCATTCTCCAGGATAGTGTTCCGCCATTCCCCTGGGCAGTGTTCCCCCATTCTCCAGGATAGTGTTCCTCCATTCCCCAGGGCAGTGTTCTCCCATTCCCCAGGGCAGTGTTCCTCCATTCCCCAGGGCAGAGTTCCTCCATTCCCCAGGACCGTGTTCCTCCATTCCCTAGAACAGTGTTCCTACATTTCCCAGGACAGTGTTCCCCCATTCCCCAGGACAGTGTTCCTCCACTCCCGAGGACAGTGTTGCCCCATTCCCTAGGAATGTGATTCTCCATTCCCCAGGGCAGTGTTCTCCATTTCCCAGGGCTGTATTCCCCCATTCCCCAGGACAGTGTTCCTCCATTCCCCAGGACAGTGCTCCCACATTCCCCTGGACAGTGTTGCTCCAGTCCCCAGGACAGCGGTCCCCATTCCAAAGGACAGTGTTCCTCCATTCCCTAGGACAGTGTTCCTCCATTCCCCAGGACACTTTTCCTTCATTCCCAAGGACAGTTTTCCTCCATTCCCTTGGACAGTGTTCCTCCATTCCCCAGGACAGTTTTCCTACATTCCCCAAGACAGTTTTCCTCCATTCCCAAGGACAGTGTTGCTCCATTCCCCAGGGCAGTGTTCGCCCATTCCCCAGGAGAGTGTACCTCCATTCCCCAGGACCGTGTTCCCCCATTCCCTAGAACAGTGTTCCTACTTTTCCCAGGACAGTGTTCCCCCATTCCCCAGGACAGTGATCCTCCATTCCCCAGGACTGTGTTCCACCATTCCCCAGGACAATGTTCCCCCATTCCCCAGGACAGTGTTCCCCATTCCCCAGGGCAGTGTTCCTCCATTCCCCAGGACAGTGTTCCCCCATTCCCCAGGGCAGTGTTCCTCCATTCCCCAGGGCAGTGTTCCCCCATTCCCCAGGACAGTGTTCCCCATTCGCCAGGACAGTGTTCCCCATTCCCCAGGGCAGTGTTCCCCATTCCCCAGGACAATGTTCCTCCATTCCCCAGGACAGTGTTCCCCCATTCCCTAGGACAGTGTTCCTCCATTCCCCAGGACACCTTTCCTTCATTCCCAAGGACAGTTTTCCTCCATTCCCTTGGACAGTGTTCCTCCATTCCCCAGGACGGTTTTCCTACATTCCCCAGGACAGTTTTTTCCTCCATTCCCAAGGACAGTGTTGCTCCATTCCCAAGGGCAGTGTTCCCCCATTCCCCAGGGCAGAGTTCCTCCATTCCCCAGGGCAGTGTTCCCCCATTCCCCAGGGCAGTGTTCGCCCATTCCCCAGGAGAGTGTTCCTCCATTCCCTAGGACCGTGTTCCCCCATTCCCTAGAACAGTGTTCCTACATTTCCCAGGACAGTGTTCCCCCATTCCCCAGCACAGTGATCCTCCATTCCCCAGGACTGTGTTCCACCATTCCCCAGGACAATGTTCCCCCATTCCCCAGGACAGTGTTCCCCATTCCCCAGGGGAGTGATCCCCCATTCCCCAGGACAGCGTTCCTCCATTCCCCAGGACAGTGTTCGCCCATTCCCCAGGGCAGTGTTCCTCCATTCCCCAGGGCAGTGTTCCCCCATTCCCCAGGACAGTGTTCCCCATTCGCCAGGACAGTGTTCCCATTCCCCAGGGCAGTGTTCCCCATTCCCCAGGACAATGTTCCTCCATTCCCCAGGACAGTGTTCCCCATTCCCCAGGGCAGTGTTCCCCATTCCCCAGGACAATGTTCCTTCATTCCCCAGGACAGTGTTCCCCATTAACCAGGACAATGTTCCTCCATTCCCCAGAACAGTGTCCCTCCATTCCCCAGGGCAGTGTTCCTCCATTCCCGAGGACAGTGTTCCCCCATTCCCCAGGACAGTGTTCCTCCATTCCCCAAGGCAGTGTTCCTCCATTCCCCAGAACAGTGTTCCCCCATTCCCCAGGGCAGTGTCCCTCCATTCCCCAGGACAGTGTTCCCCCATTCCCCAGGGCAGTGTTCCCCCATTCCCCAGGACAGTGTTCCCCCAATCCCCAGTGCAGTGTCCCACCATTCCCCAGGACAGTGTTCCCTCATTCCCCAGGAGAGTGTTCCTCCATTCCCCAGGGCAGTGTTCCCCATTCCCCAGGACAGTGTTCCCCATTCCCCAGGTCAGTGTTCGTCCATTCCCCAGGACAGTGTTCCCCATTCCCCAGCGCAGTGTTCCCCCATTCCCCAGGACAGTGTTCCCCATTCCCCAGGACAGTGTTCCCCATTCCCCAGGACTGTGTTCCTCCATTCCCCAGGACAATGTTCCCCCATTCCCCAGGACAGTGTTCCCCCATTCCCCAGGGCAATGTACCCCATTCCCCAGGGCAGTGTTCCCCCATTCCCCAGGACAGTGTTCCCCATTCCCAAGGAGAGTGTTCCTCCATTCCCCAGGAGAGTGTTCCCCCATTCCCCAGGAGAGTGTTCCCCCATTCCCCAGGGCAGTGTTCTCCATTTCCCAGGGCTGTATTCCCCCATTCCCCAGGACAGTGTTCCTCCATCCCCCAGGACAGTGCTCCCACATTCCCCTGGACAGTGTTGCTCCAGTCCCCAGGACAGCGTTCCCCCATTCCCAAGGACAGTGTTCCTCCATTCCCCAGGACAGTGTTCCTCCATTCCCCAGGACAGTTTTCCTACATTCCCCAGGACAGTTTTCCTCCATTCCCAAGGACAGTGTTGCTCCATTCCCCAGGGCAGTGTTCCCCCATTCCCCAGGGCAGTGTTCGCCCATTCCCCAGGAGAGTGTTCCTTCTTTCCCCAGGACCGTGTTCCCCCATTCCCTAGGACAGTATTCCTACATTTCCCAGGACAGTGTTCCCCCATTCCCCAGGACAATGTTCCTGCATTTCCCGGGGCAGTGTCCCTCCATTCCCCAGGACAGTGTTATCCCATTCCCCAGGACAGTGTTCCTCCATTCCCCAGGAGAATGTTCCCTATTCCCCAGGACAATGTTCCCCATTCCCCAGGGCAGTGTTCCCCCATTCCCCAGGACAGTGTTCCACTATTCCCCAGGACAGTGTTCCTCCATCCCCCAGGACAGTGCTCCCACATTCCCCTGGACAGTGTTGCTCCAGTCCCCAGGACAGCATTCCCCCATTCCCAAGGAGTCTTCCCCCATTCCCCCGGGCAGTGTTCCCGCCTTCCCCAGGACAGTGTTCCTCCATTCCCTGGGACAGTGTTCCTCCATTCCCCAGGACAGTTTTCCTTCATTCCCAAGGACAGTTTTCCTCCATTCCCTTGGACAGTGTTCCTCCATTCCCCAGGACAGTTTTCCTACATTCCCCAGGACAGTTTTCCTCCATTCCCAAGGACAGTGTTGCTCCATTCCCCAGGGCAGTGTTCCCCCATTCCCCAGGGTAGTGTTCGCCCATTCCCCAGGAGAGTGTTCCTTCTTTCCCCAGGACCGTGTTCCCCCATTCCCTAGGACAGTGTTCCTACATTTCCCAGGACGGTGTTCCCCATTCCCCAGGACAATGTTCCTGCATTCCCCGGGGCAGTGTCCCTCCATTCCCCAGGACAGTGTTATCCCATTCCCCAGGACAGTGTTCCTCCATTCCCCAGGACAATGTTCCCTATTCCCCAGGACAATGTTCCCCATTCCCCAGGGCAGTGTTCCCCCATTCCCCAGGACAGTGTTCCACTATTCCTCAGGACAGTGTTCCTCCATTCCCCAGGACAGTTTTCCTTCATTCCCAAGGACAGTTTCCCTCCATTCCCCAGGGCAGAGATCCCCCATTCCCCAGGACAGTGTTCCCCCATTCCCCAGGACAGTTTTCCCACATTCCCCCGGAATGTGTTCCTCCATTCCCCAGGACAGTGTTTCTCCTTTCCACAGGACAACGTTCCGCCATTCTCCAGGAAAGTGTTCCCCCATTCCCCAGGGCAGTGTCCCTCCATTCCCCAGGGCAGTGTTCCTCCATTCCCGAGGACAGTGTTCCCCCATTCCCCAGGACAGTGTTCCTCCATTCCCCAAGGCAGTGTTCCTCCATTCCCCAGGACAGTGTTCCCCCAATCCCCAGGGCAGTGTCCCTCCATTCCCCTGGACAGTGTTCCCCCATTCCCCAGGACAGTGTTCCCCCATTCCCCTGGGCAGTGTTCCTCCATTCCCCAGGACAGTGGTCCCCCATTCCCCAGGACAGTGTTCCCCCATTCCCCAGGACAGTGTTCCCCCATTCCCCAGGACATTTTTCCCCCATTCCCCTGGGCAGTGTTCCTCCATTCCCCAGGACAGTGTTTCCCCATTCCCCAGTACAGTTTTCCCCCATTCCCCAGGGCAGTGTCCCTCCATTTCCCAGGACAGTGTTCCCCCATTCCCCAGGACAGAGTTCCCCCATTCCCCAGGGCAGTGTCTATCCATTCCCCAGGACAGTGTTCCTCCATTCCCCAGTACAGTTTTCCCTCCATTCCCCAGGGCAGTGTCCCTCCATTCCCCAGGACAGTGTTCCCCCATTCCCCAGGACAGTGTTCCCCCATTCCCCAGGGCAGTTTCCCTCCATTTCCCAGGACAGTGTTCCCCCATTCCCCAGGGCAGTGTTCCCCCATTCCCCAGGACACTGTTCCCCCATTCCCCAGGGCAGTGTCCCTCCATTCCCCAGGACAGTGTTCCCCCATTCCCCAGTACAGTGTACCCCCATTCCCCAGGACAGTGTTCCCCCATTCCCCAGGAGTCATCCCCCATTCCCCCGGGCAGTGTTCCCGCCTTCCCCAGGACAGTGTTCCTCCATTCCCCAGGACAGTGATCCCCCATTCCCCAGGACAGTGTTCCCCCATTCCCCAGGACACTGTTCCCCCATTCCCCAGGGCAGTGTCCCTCCATTTCCCAGGGCAGAGTTACCCCATTCCCCAGGGCAGTGTCCCTCCATTCCCCAGGACAGTGTTCCCCCATTCCCCAGGACAGATTTCCCACATTCCCCCGGAATGTGTTCCTCCTTTCCACAGGACAACGTTCCTCCATTCTCCAGGATAGTGTTCCCCCATTCCCCAAGACAGTGTTCCTCCATTCCCCAGGGCAGTGTCCCTCCATTCCCCAGGGCAGTGTTTCCCCATTCCCCAGGGCAGTGTTTCCCCATTCCCGAGGAATGTGATCCTCCATTCTTCAGGACAGTGTACTTCCATTCCCGAGGGCCGTTTTCTTCCATTCCCCAGATCAGTGTTCCTCCATTCCCCAGGACAATGTTCCTCAATTCCCCAGTACAGTGTACCCCCATTCCCCAGGACAGTGTTCCCCCATTCCCCAGGAGTCTTCCCCCATTCCCCCGGGCAGTGTTCCCACCTTCCCCAGGACAGTGTTCCTCCATTCCCCAGGACAGTGTTCCCCCATTCCCCAGGACAGTGTTCCCCCATTCCCCAGGACAGCGTTCCCCCATTCCCCAGGACAGTGATCCCCCATTCCCCAGGAATGTGTTCCTCCATTCCCCAGGGCAGCATTCCCGCATTCCCCAGGGCAGGGTCCCTCCATCCCCCAGGACAGTGTTCCTCCATTCCCCAGGACAGATTTCCTCCATTCCCTAGGAATGTGATCCTCCATTCTTCAGGACAGTGTACTTCCATTCCTCTGGGCCCTTTTCCACCATTCCGCAGGGCCATTTTCCTCCAATCCCCAGGACAGTGATCCCCCATTCCCCAGGACAGTGTTCCTCCATTCCCCAGGGCAGTGTTCCCCCATTCCCCAGGACAGTGTTCCCCCATTCCCCAGGACAGATTTCCCACATTCCCCCGGAATGTGTTCCTCCTTTCCACAGGACAACGTTCCTCCATTCTCCAGGATAGTGTTCCCCCATTCCCCAAGACAGTGTTCCTCCATTCCCCAGGGCAGTGTCCCTCCATTCCCCAGGGCAGTGTTTCCCCATTCCCCAGGGCAGTGTTTCCCCATTCCCGAGGAATGTGATCCTCCATTCTTCAGGACAGTGTACTTCCATTCCCGAGGGCCGTTTTCTTCCATTCCCCAGGACAGTGTTCCCCCATTCCCCAGTACAGTGTACCCCCATTCCCCAGGACAGTGTTCCCCCATTCCCCAGGAGTCTTCCCCCATTCCCCCGGGCAGTGTTCCCACCTTCCCCAGGACAGTGTTGCTCCATTCCCCAGGACAGTGTTCCCCCATTCCCCAGGACAGTGTTCCCCCATTCCCCAGGACAGTGATCCCCCATTCCCCAGGACAGCGTTCCCCCATTCCCCAGGACAGTGATCCCCCATTCCCCAGGAATGTGTTCCTCCATTCCCCAGGGCAGCATTCCCGCATTCCCCAGGGCAGGGTCCCTCCATCCCCCAGGACAGTGTTCCTCCATTCCCCAGGACAGATTTCCTCCATTCCCTAGGAATGTGATCCTCCATTCTTCAGGACAGTGTACTTCCATTCCTCTGGGCCCTTTTCCACCATTCCGCAGGGCCATTTTCCTCCAATCCCCAGGACAGTGATCCCCCATTCCCCAGGACAGTGTTCCTCCATTCACCAGGACAATGTTCCTCCATTCCCCAGTACAGTGTTCCCCCATTCCCCAGGACAGTATTCCCCCATTCCCCAGGACAGTGTTCACCCACTCCCCAGGAATGTGTTCCTCCATTCCCCAGGACAGTGTTCCCCCACTCCCCAGGAATGTGTTCCCCCATTCCGCGGGACAGTGTTCCTCCATTCCCCAGAGCAGTGATCCCCCATTCCCCAGGGCAGTGTTTTCCCATTCCCCAGGATAGTGTTCCTCCATTCCCCAGGGCAGTTTTCCCCAATTCCCCAGGAATGTGTTCTTCCAATCCCCAGGACACTGTTCCCCCATTCCCCAGGGCAGTGTTCCTCCATTCCCCAGGGCAGTGATCCCCCATTCTCCAACACAGTGTTCCCTCATTCCCCAGGGCAGTGTTCCCCAATTCCCCAGGAGAGTGTTCCCCCATTTCCCAGGACAGTGTTTCCCCATTCCCCAGGATAGTGTTCCTCCATTCCCCAGGACAGTGTTCCTCCAATCGCCAGGACACTGTTCCCCCATTCCCCAGGACAGTGTTCCTCCATTCCCCAGGACAGTGTTCCCCCATTCCCAGGACAGTGTTCCTCCTTTCCCCAGGACAGTGTTCCTCCATTCCCCAGCACAGTGTTCCCTCATTCCCCAGGGCAGTGTTCCCCAATTCCCCAGGAGAGTGTTCCCCCATTTCCCAGGGCAGTGTTTCCCCATTCCCCAGGATAGTTTTCCCCCATTCCCCAGGAATGTGTTCCTCCAATCGCCAGGACACTGTTCCCCCATTCCCCAGGACAGTGTTCCTCCATTCCCCAGGACAGTGTTATCCCATTCCCCAGGACAGTGTTCCCCCATTCCCCAGGGCAATGTTCCCCATTCCCCAGGGCAGTGTTCCCCCATTCCCCAGGACAGTCTTCCCCATTCCCATAGGACTGTGTTCCTCCATTCCCCAGGACAATGTTCCCCCATTCCCCAGGACAGTGTTCCCCCATTCCCCAGGGCAATGTTCCCCATTCCCCAGGGCAGTGTTCCCCCATTCCCCAGGACAGTGTTCCCCATTCCCAAGGAGAGTGTTCCTCCATTCCCCAGGAGAGTGTTCCCCCATTCCCCAGGTCAGTGTTCGTCCATTCCCCAGGACAGTGTTCCCCCATTCCCCAGGGCAGTGTCCCTCCATTCCCCTGGACAGTGTTCCCCCATTCCCCAGGACAGTGTTCCCCCATTCCCCTGGGCAGTGTTCCTCCATTCCCCAGGACAGTGGTCCCCCATTCCCCAGGGCAGTGTTTCCCCATTCCCCAGTACAGTTTTCCCCCATTCCCCAGGGCAGTCTCCCTCCATTCCCCAGGACAGTGTTCCCCCATTCCCCAGGACAGTGTTCCCCCATTCCCCAGGACATTTTTCCCCCATTCCCCTGGGCAGTGTTCCTCCATTCCCCAGGACAGTGTTTCCCCATTCCCCAGTACAGTTTTCCCCCATTCCCCAGGGCAGTGTCCCTCCATTTCCCAGGACAGTGTTCCCCCATTCCCCAGGACAGAGTTCCCCCATTCCCCAGGGCAGTGTCTATCCATTCCCCAGGACAGTGTTCCCCCATTCCCCAAGACTGTTTCCCTCCATTTCCCAGTACAGTTTTCCCTCCATTCCCCAGGGCAGTGTCCCTCCATTCCCCAGGACAGTGTTCCCCCATTCCCCAGGACAGTGTTCCCCCATTCCCCAGGGCAGTTTCCCTCCATTCCCCAGGACAGTGTTCCTCCATTCCCCAGGGCAGTTTCCCTCCATTCCCCAGGACACTGTTCCCCCATTCCCCAGGGCAGTGTTCCCCCATTCCCCAGGACACTGTTCCCCCATTCCCCAGGGCAGTGTCCCTCCATTCCCCAGGACAGTGTTCCCCCATTCCCCAGTACAGTGTACCCCCATTCCCCAGGACAGTGTTCCCCCATTCCCCAGGAGTCTTCCCCCATTCCCCCGGGCAGTGTTCCCGCCTTCCCCAGGACAGTGTTCCTCCATTCCCCAGGACAGTGATCCCCCATTCCCCAGGACAGTGTTCCCCCATTCCCCAGGACAGTTTCCCTCCATTTCCCAGGGCAGAGATCCCCCATTCCCCAGGACAGTGTTCCCCCATTCCCCAGGACACTGTTCCCCCATTCCCCAGGGCAGTGTCCCTCCATTTCCCAGGGCAGAGTTCCCCCATTCCCCAGGGCAGTGTCCCTCCATTCCCCAGGACAGTGTTCCCCCATTCCCCAGGACAGATTTCCCACATTCCCCCGGAATGTGTTCCTCCTTTCCACAGGACAACGTTCCTCCATTCTCCAGGATAGTGTTCCCCCATTCCCCAAGACAGTGTTCCTCCATTCCCCAGGGCAGTGTCCCTCCATTCCCCAGGGCAGTGTTTCCCCATTCCCCAGGGCAGTGTTTCCCCATTCCCGAGGAATGTGATCCTCCATTCTTCAGGACAGTGTACTTCCATTCCCGAGGGCCGTTTTCTTCCATTCCCCAGGACAGTGTTCCCCCATTCCCCAGATCAGTGTTCCTCCATTCCCCAGGACAATGTTCCTCAATTCCCCAGTACAGTGTACCCCCATTCCCCAGGACAGTGTTCCCCCATTCCCCAGGAGTCTTCCCCCATTCCCCCGGGCAGTGTTCCCACCTTCCCCAGGACAGTGTTGCTCAATTCCCCAGGACAGTGTTCCCCCATTCCCCAGGACAGTGTTCCCCCATTCCCCAGGACAGTGATCCCCCATTCCCCAGGACAGCGTTCCCCCATTCCCCAGGACAGTGATCCCCCATTCCCCAGGAATGTGTTCCTCCATTCCCCAGGGCAGAGTTCCCCCACTCCCCAGGGCAGTGTTTCTCCATTCCCCAGGACAGTGTTCCCCCATTCCCTAGGACAGTGTTCCCCCATTCCCCAGGGCAGTTTCCCTCCATTCCCCAGGGCAGTGTTCCCCCATTACCCAAGACAGTGTTCCCCCATTCCCCAGGGCAGTTTCCCTCCATTCCCCAGGGCAGAGTTCCCCCATTCCCCAGGGCAGTTTCCCTCCATTCCCCAAGACAGTGTTCCCCCATTCCCCAGGGCAGTTTCCCTCCATTCCCCAAAGCAGAGTTCCCCCATTCCCCAGGACAGTTTCCCTCCATTCCCCAGGGCAGTGTTCCCCCATTCCCCAGGGCAGTGTTTCCCCATTCCCAGGACAGTTTCCCTCCATTCCCCAGGGCAGAGTTCCCCCATTCTCCAGGACAGTTTTCCCCCATTCCCCCGGAATGTGTTCCTCCAATCCCCAGGAATGTGTTCCTCCATTCTCCAAGACAGTGTTCCTTTTTTCCACAGGACAACGTTCCTCCATTCTCCAGGATAGTGTTCCCCCATTCCCCAAGACCGTGTTCCTCCATTCCCCAGGGCAGCATTCCTGCATTCCCCAGGGCAGGGTCCCTCCATCCCCCAGGACAGTGTTCCTCCATTCCCCAGGACAGATTTCCTCCATTCCCTAGGAATGTGATCCTCCATTCTTCAGGACAGTGTACTTCCATTCCTCTGGGCCCTTTTCCACCATTCCGCAGGGCCATTTTCCTCCAATCCCCAGGACAGGGATCCCCCATTCCCCAGGACAGTGTTCCTCCATTCACCAGGACAATGTTCCTCCATTCCCCAGTACAGTGTTCCCCCATTCCCCAGGACAGTATTCCCCCATTCCCCAGGACAGTGTTCACCCACTCCCCAGGAATGTGTTCCTCCATTCCCCAGGACAGTGTTCCCCCACTCCCCAGGAATGTGTTCCCCCATTCCGCGGGACAGTGTTCCTCCATTCCCCAGAGCAGTGATCCCCCATTCCCCAGGGCAGTGTTTTCCCATTCCCCAGGATAGTGTTCCTCCATTCCCCAGGGCAGTTTTCCCCCATTCCCCAGGAATGTGTTCTTCCAATCCCCAGGACACTGTTCCCCCATTCCCCAGGGCAGTGTTCCTCCATTCCCCAGGGCAGTGATCCCCCATTCTCCAACACAGTGTTCCCTCATTCCCCAGGGCAGTGTTCCCCAATTCCCCAGGAGAGTGTTCCCCCATTTCCCAGGGCAGTGTTTCCCCATTCCCCAGGATAGTGTTCCTCCATTCCCCAGGACAGTGTTCCTCCAATCGCCAGGACACTGTTCCCCCATTCCCCAGGACAGTGTTCCTCCATTCCCCAGGACAGTGTTCCCCCATTCCCAGGACAGTGTTCCTCCTTTCCCCAGGACAGTGTTCCTCCATTCCCCAGCACAGTGTTCCCTCATTCCCCAGGGCAGTGTTCCCCAATTCCCCAGGAGAGTGTTCCCCCATTTCCCAGGGCAGTGTTTCCCCATTCCCCAGGATAGTTTTCCCTCATTCCCCAGGAATGTGTTCCTCCAATCGCCAGGACATTGTTCCTCCATTCCCCAGGACAGTGTTCCTCCATTCCCCAGGACAGTGTTCCCCCATTCCCAGGACAGTGTTCCTCCTTTCCCCAGGACAGTGTTCCTCCATTCCCCAGCACAGTGTTCCCTCATTCCCCAGGGCAGTGTTCCCCAATTCCCCAGGAGAGTGTTCCCCCATTTCCCAGGGCAGTGTTTCCCCATTCCCCAGGATAGTTTTCCCTCATTCCCCAGGAATGTGTTCCTCCAATCGCCAGGACACTGTTCCCCCATTCCCCAGGACAGTGTTCCCCCATTCCCCAGGACAGTGTTCCCCAATTCCCCAGGAGAGTGTTCCCCCATTCCCCAGGACAGTGTTCCCTCATTCCCCAGGGCAGTGTTCCCCAATTCCCCAGGAGAGTGTTCCCCCATTTCCCAGGGCAGTGTTTCCCCATTCCCTAGGATAGTGTTCCTCCATTCCCCAGGACAGTGTTCCTCCAATCGCCAGGACTCTGTTCCCCCATTCCCCAGGACAGTGTTCCTCCATTCCCCAGGACAGTGTTCCCCCATTCCCCAGGACAGTGTTATCCCATTCCCCAGGACAGTGTTCCTCCATTCCCCAGGACAATGTTCCCTATTCCCCAGGACAATGTTCCCCATTCCCCAGGGCAGTGTTCCCCCATTCCCCAGGACAGTGTTCCACTATTCCTCAGGACAGTGTTCCTCCATTCCCCAGGACAGTTTTCCTTCATTCCCAAGGACAGTTTCCCTCCATTCCCCAGGGCAGAGATCCCCCATTCCCCAGGACAGTGTTCCCCCATTCCCCAGGACAGTGTTCCTCCATTCCCCAGGACAGTGTTATCCCATTCCCCAGGACAGTGTTCCCCCATTCCCCAGGACAGTGTTCCTCCATTCCCCAGGACAGTGTTATCCCATTCCCCAGGACAGTGTTCCTCCATTCCCCAGGACAATGTTCCCTATTCCCCAGGACAATGTTCCCCATTCCCCAGGGCAGTGTTCCCCCATTCCCCAGGACAGTATTCCCCCATTCCCCAGGACAGTGTCCACCCACTCCCCAGGAATGTGTTCCTCCATTCCCCAGGACAGTGTTCCCCCACTCCCCAGGAATGTGTTCCCCCATTCCGCGGGACAGTGTTCCTCCATTCCCCAGAGCAGTGATCCCCCATTCCCCAGGGCAGTGTTTTCCCATTCCCCAGGATAGTGTTCCTCCATTCCCCAGGGCAGTTTTCCCCCATTCCCCAGGAATGTGTTCTTCCAATCCCCAGGACACTGTTGCCCATTCCCCAGGGCAGTGTTCCCCAATTCCCCAGGAGAGTGTTCCCCCATTTCCCAGGGCAGTGTTTCCACATTCCCCAGGATAGTGTTCCTCCATTCCCCAGGACAGTATTCCTCCAATCGCCAGGACACTGTTCCCCCATTCCCCAGGACAGTGTTCCTCCATTCCCCAGGACAGTGTTCCCCCATTCCCAGGACAGTGTTCCTCCTTTCCCCAGGACAGTGTTCCTCCATTCCCCAGCACAGTGTTCCCTCCTTCCCCAGGGCAGTGTTCCCCAATTCCCCAGGAGAGTGTTCCCCCATTTCCCAGGGCAGTGTTTCCCCATTCCCCAGGATAGTTTTCCCCCATTCCCCAGGAATGTGTTCCTCCAATCGCCAGGACACTGTTCCCCCATTCCCCAGGACAGTGTTCCTCCATTCCCCAGGACAGTGTTCCCCCATTCCCCAGGACAATGTTCCCTATTCCCCAGGACAATGTTCCCCATTCCCCAGGGCAGTGTTCCCCCATTCCCCAGGACAGTGTTCCACTATTCCTCAGGACAGTGTTCCTCCATTCCCCAGGACAGTTTTCCTTCATTCCCAAGGACAGTTTCCCTCCATTCCCCAGGGCAGAGATCCCCCATTCCCCAGGACAGTGTTCCCCCATTCCCCAGGACAGTTTTCCCACATTCCCCCGGAATGTGTTCCTCCATTCCCCAGGACAGTGTTTCTCCTTTCCACAGGACAACGTTCCGCCATTCTCCAGGAAAGTGCTCCCCCATTCCCCAGGGCAGTGTCCCTCCATTCCCCAGGGCAGTGTTCCTCCATTCCCGAGGACAGTGTTCCCCCATTCCCCAGGACAGTGTTCCTCCATTCCCCAGGACAGTGTTCCTCCATTCCCCAGCACAGTGTTCCCTCATTCCCCAGGGCAGTGTTCCCCAATTCCCCAGGAGAGTGTTCCCCCATTTCCCAGGGCAGTGTTTCCCCATTCCCCAGGATAGTTTTCCCCCATTCCCCAGGAATGTGTTCCTCCAATCGCCAGGACACTGTTCCCCCATTCCCCAGGACAGTGTTCCTCCATTCCCCAGAACAGTGTTCCCCCATTCCCCAGGACAGTGTTCCTCCTTTCCCCAGGACAGTGTTCCTCCATTCCCCTGGGCAGCGTTCCCGCATTCCACACGGCAGTGTTCCCCTATTCACCAGGACAGTGTTCCCCCATTCCCCAGGACAATGTTCCCCTATTCACCAGGACAGTGTTCTCCCATTCCCAAGGAATGTGTTCCTCCATTCCCCAGGGCTGTGTTTAAGCATTCCCCAGTACAGTGTTCCCCCATTCCCCAGGACAGTGTTCCTCCATTCCCCAGGACAGTGTTCCCATATTCCCCAGGAGAGTGTTCCCCCATTGCCCAGGACAGCGTTCATCCATTCCCCAGGACAGTGTTGCCCCATTCCCTAGGAATGTGATCCTCCATTCTTCAGGACAGCGTTCCCGCATTCCCCAGGACAGTGTTCCTCCATTCCCCAGGACAGTGTTCCCCCATTCCCCAGGACAGCGTTCATCCATTCCCCAGGACAGTGTTGCCCCATTCCCTAGGAATGTGATCCTCCATTCTTCAGGACAGCGTTCCCGCATTCCCCAGGACAGTGTTCCCCCACTCCCCAGGAATGTGTTCCCCCATTCCGCGGGACAGTGTTCCTCCATTCCCCAGAGCAGTGATCCCCCATTCCCCAGGGCAGTGTTTTCCCATTCCCCAGGATAGTGTTCCTCCATTCCCCAGGGCAGTTTTCCCCAATTCCCCAGGAATGTGTTCTTCCAATCCCCAGGACACTGTTCCCCCATTCCCCAGGGCAGTGTTCCTCCATTCCCCAGGGCAGTGATCCCCCATTCTCCAACACAGTGTTCCCTCATTCCCCAGGGCAGTGTTCCCCAATTCCCCAGGAGAGTGTTCCCCCATTTCCCAGGGCAGTGTTTCCCCATTCCCCAGGATAGTGTTCCTCCATTCCCCAGGACAGTGTTCCTCCAATCGCCAGGACACTGTTCCCCCATTCCCCAGGACAGTGTTCCTCCATTCCCCAGGACAGTGTTCCCCCATTCCCAGGACAGTGTTCCTCCTTTCCCCAGGACAGTGTTCCTCCATTCCCCAGCACAGTGTTCCCTCATTCCCCAGGGCAGTGTTCCCCAATTCCCCAGGAGAGTGTTCCCCCATTTCCCAGGGCAGTGTTTCCCCATTCCCCAGGATAGTGTTCCTCCATTCCCCAGGGCAGTGTTCCTCCAATCGCCAGGACACTGTTCCCCCATTCCCCAGGACAGTGTTCCTCCATTCCCCAGGACAGTGTTCCCCCATTCCCCAGGACAGTGTTATCCCATTCCCCAGGACAGTGTTCCTCCATTCCCCAGGACAATGTTCCCTATTCCCCAGGACAATGTTCCCCATTCCCCAGGGCAGTGTTCCCCCATTCCCCAGGACAGTGTTCCACTATTCCTCAGGACAGTGTTCCTCCATTCCCCAGGACAGTTTTCCTTCATTCCCAAGGACAGTTTCCCTCCATTCCCGAGGGCAGAGATCCCCCATTCCCCAGGACAGTGTTCCCCCATTCCCCAGGACAGTGTTCCTCCATTCCCCAGGACAGTGTTATCCCATTCCCCAGGACAGTGTTCCCCCATTCCCCAGGACAGTGTTCCTCCATTCCCCAGGACAGTGTTCCTCCATTCCCCAGGACAGTGTTCCCCCATTCCCCAGGACAGTGTTATCCCATTCCCCAGGACAGTGTTCCTCCATTCCCCAGGACAATGTTCCCTATTCCCCAGGACAATGTTCCCCATTCCCCAGGGCAGTGTTCCCCCATTCCCCAGGACGGTGTTCCACTATTCCTCAGGACAGTGTTCCTCCATTCCCCAGGACAGTTTTCCTTCATTCCCAAGGACAGTTTCCCTCCATTCCCGAGGGCAGAGATCCCCCATTCCCCAGGACAGTGTTCCCCCATTCCCCAGGACAGTGTTCCTCCATTCCCCAGGACAGTGTTATCCCATTCCCCAGGACAGTGTTCCCCCATTCCCCAGGACAGTGTTCCTCCATTCCCCAGGACAGTGTTATCCCATTCCCCAGGACAGTGTTCCTCCATTCCCCAGGACAATGTTCCCTATTCCCCAGGACAATGTTACCCATTCCCCAGGGCAGTGTTCCCCCATTCCCCAGGACAGTATTCCCCCATTCCCCAGGACAGTGTTCACCCACTCCCCAGGAATGTGTTCCTCCATTCCCCAGGACAGTGTTCCCCCACTCCCCAGGAATGTGTTCCCCCATTCCGCGGGACAGTGTTCCTCCATTCCCCAGAGCAGTGATCCCCCATTCCCCAGGGCAGTGTTTTCCCATTCCCCAGGATAGTGTTCCTCCATTCCCCAGGGCAGTTTTCCCCCATTCCCCAGGAATGTGTTCTTCCAATCCCCAGGACACTGTTCCCCCATTCCCCAGGGCAGTGTTCCCCAATTCCCCAGGAGAGTGTTCCCCCATTTCCCAGGGCAGTGTTTCCACATTCCCCAGGATAGTGTTCCTCCATTCCCCAGGACAGTATTCCTCCAATCGCCAGGACACTGTTCCCCCATTCCCCAGGACAGTGTTCCTCCATTCCCCAGGACAGTGTTCCCCCATTCCCAGGACAGTGTTCCTCCTTTCCCCAGGACAGTGTTCCTCCATTCCCCAGCACAGTGTTCCCTCCTTCCCCAGGGCAGTGTTCCCCAATTCCCCAGGAGAGTGTTCCCCCATTTCCCAGGGCAGTGTTTCCCCATTCCCCAGGATAGTTTTCCCCCATTCCCCAGGAATGTGTTCCTCCAATCGCCAGGACACTGTTCCCCCATTCCCCAGGACAGTGTTCCTCCATTCCCCAGGACAGTGTTATCCCATTCCCCAGGACAGTGTTCCTCCATTCCCCAGGACAATGTTCCCTATTCCCCAGGACAATGTTCCCCATTCCCCAGGGCAGTGTTCCCCCATTCCCCAGGACAGTGTTCCACTATTCCTCAGGACAGTGTTCCTCCATTCCCCAGGACAGTTTTCCTTCATTCCCAAGGACAGTTTCCCTCCATTCCCCAGGGCAGAGATCCCCCATTCCCCAGGACAGTGTTCCCCCATTCCCCAGGACAATTTTCCCACATTCCCCCGGAATGTGTTCCTCCATTCCCCAGGACAGTGTTTCTCCTTTCCACAGGACAACGTTCCGCCATTCTCCAGGAAAGTGTTCCCCCATTCCCCAGGGCAGTGTCCCTCCATTCCCCAGGGCAGTGTTCCTCCATTCCCGAGGACAGTGTTCCCCCATTCCCCAGGACAGTGTTCCTCCATTCCCCAGGACAGTGTTCCTCCATTCCCCAGCACAGTGTTCCCTCATTCCCCAGGGCAGTGTTCCCCAATTCCCCAGGAGAGTGTTCCCCCATTTCCCAGGGCAGTGTTTCCCCATTCCCCAGGATAGTTTTCCCCCATTCCCCAGGAATGTGTTCCTCCAATCGCCAGGACACTGTTCCCCCATTCCCCAGGACAGTGTTCCTCCATTCCCCAGAACAGTGTTCCCCCATTCCCCAGGACAGTGTTCCTCCTTTCCCCAGGACAGTGTTCCTCCATTCCCCTGGGCAGCGTTCCCGCATTCCACACGGCAGTGTTCCCCTATTCACCAGGACAGTGTTCCCCCATTCCCCAGGACAATGTTCCCCTATTCACCAGGACAGTGTTCTCCCATTCCCAAGGAATGTGTTCCTCCATTCCCCAGGGCTGTGTTTAAGCATTCCCCAGTACAGTGTTCCCCCATTCCCCAGGACAGTGTTCCTCCATTCCCCAGGACAGTGTTCCCATATTCCCCAGGAGAGTGTTCCCCCATTGCCCAGGACAGCGTTCATCCATTCCCCAGGACAGTGTTGCCCCATTCCCTAGGAATGTGATCCTCCATTCTTCAGGACAGCGTTCCCGCATTCCCCAGGACAGTGTTCCTCCATTCCCCAGGACAGTGTTCCCCCATTCCCCAGGACAGCGTTCATCCATTCCCCAGGACAGTGTTGCCCCATTCCCTAGGAATGTGATCCTCCATTCTTCAGGACAGCGTTCCCGCATTCCCCAGGACAGTGTTCCCCCACTCCCCAGGAATGTGTTCCCCCATTCCGCGGGACAGTGTTCCTCCATTCCCCAGAGCAGTGATCCCCCATTCCCCAGGGCAGTGTTTTCCCATTCCCCAGGATAGTGTTCCTCCATTCCCCAGGGCAGTTTTCCCCAATTCCCCAGGAATGTGTTCTTCCAATCCCCAGGACACTGTTCCCCCATTCCCCAGGGCAGTGTTCCTCCATTCCCCAGGGCAGTGATCCCCCATTCTCCAACACAGTGTTCCCTCATTCCCCAGGGCAGTGTTCCCCAATTCCCCAGGAGAGTGTTCCCCCATTTCCCAGGGCAGTGTTTCCCCATTCCCCAGGATAGTGTTCCTCCATTCCCCAGGACAGTGTTCCTCCAATCGCCAGGACACTGTTCCCCCATTCCCCAGGACAGTGTTCCTCCATTCCCCAGGACAGTGTTCCCCCATTCCCAGGACAGTGTTCCTCCTTTCCCCAGGACAGTGTTCCTCCATTCCCCAGCACAGTGTTCCCTCCTTCCCCAGGGCAGTGTTCCCCAATTCCCCAGGAGAGTGTTCCCCCATTTCCCAGGGCAGTGTTTCCCCATTCCCCAGGATAGTTTTCCCTCATTCCCCAGGAATGTGTTCCTCCAATCGCCAGGACATTGTTCCCCCATTCCCCAGGACAGTGTTCCTCCATTCCCCAGGACAGTGTTCCCCCATTCCCCAGGACAGTGTTCCCCAATTCCCCAGGAGAGTGTTCCCCCATTCCCCAGGACAGTGTTCCCTCATTCCCCAGGGCAGTGTTCCCCAATTCCCCAGGAGAGTGTTCCCCCATTTCCCAGGGCAGTGTTTCCCCATTCCCTAGGATAGTGTTCCTCCATTCCCCAGGACAGTGTTCCTCCAATCGCCAGGACACTGTTCCCCCATTCCCCAGGACAGTGTTCCTCCATTCCCCAGGACAGTGTTCCCCCATTCCCCAGGACAGTGTTATCCCATTCCCCAGGACAGTGTTCCTCCATTCCCCAGGACAATGTTCCCTATTCCCCAGGACAATGTTCCCCATTCCCCAGGGCAGTGTTCCCCCATTCCCCAGGACAGTGTTCCACTATTCCTCAGGACAGTGTTCCTCCATTCCCCAGGACAGTTTTCCTTCATTCCCAAGGACAGTTTCCCTCCATTCCCGAGGGCAGAGATCCCCCATTCCCCAGGACAGTGTTCCCCCATTCCCCAGGACAGTGTTCCTCCATTCCCCAGGACAGTGTTATCCCATTCCCCAGGACAGTGTTCCCCCATTCCCCAGGACAGTGTTCCTCCATTCCCCAGGACAGTGTTATCCCATTCCCCAGGACAGTGTTCCTCCATTCCCCAGGACAATGTTCCCTATTCCCCAGGACAATGTTACCCATTCCCCAGGGCAGTGTTCCCCCATTCCCCAGGACAGTATTCCCCCATTCCCCAGGACAGTGTTCACCCACTCCCCAGGAATGTGTTCCTCCATTCCCCAGGACAGTGTTCCCCCACTCCCCAGGAATGTGTTCCCCCATTCCGCGGGACAGTGTTCCTCCATTCCCCAGAGCAGTGATCCCCCATTCCCCAGGGCAGTGTTTTCCCATTCCCCAGGATAGTGTTCCTCCATTCCCCAGGGCAGTTTTCCCCCATTCCCCAGGAATGTGTTCTTCCAATCCCCAGGACACTGTTCCCCCATTCCCCAGGGCAGTGTTCCCCAATTCCCCAGGAGAGTGTTCCCCCATTTCCCAGGGCAGTGTTTCCACATTCCCCAGGATAGTGTTCCTCCATTCCCCAGGACAGTATTCCTCCAATCGCCAGGACACTGTTCCCCCATTCCCCAGGACAGTGTTCCTCCATTCCCCAGGACAGTGTTCCCCCATTCCCAGGACAGTGTTCCTCCTTTCCCCAGGACAGTGTTCCTCCATTCCCCAGCACAGTGTTCCCTCCTTCCCCAGGGCAGTGTTCCCCAATTCCCCAGGAGAGTGTTCCCCCATTTCCCAGGGCAGTGTTTCCCCATTCCCCAGGATAGTTTTCCCCCATTCCCCAGGAATGTGTTCCTCCAATCGCCAGGACACTGTTCCCCCATTCCCCAGGACAGTGTTCCTCCATTCCCCAGGACAGTGTTCCCCCATTCCCCAGGACAGTGTTCCTCCATTCCCCAGGACAATGTTCCCTATTCCCCAGGACAATGTTCCCCATTCCCCAGGGCAGTGTTCCCCCATTCCCCAGGACAGTGTTCCACTATTCCTCAGGACAGTGTTCCTCCATTCCCCAGGACAGTTTTCCTTCATTCCCAAGGACAGTTTCCCTCCATTCCCCAGGGCAGAGATCCCCCATTCCCCAGGACAGTGTTCCCCCATTCCCCAGGACAATTTTCCCACATTCCCCCGGAATGTGTTCCTCCATTCCCCAGGACAGTGTTTCTCCTTTCCACAGGACAACGTTCCGCCATTCTCCAGGAAAGTGTTCCCCCATTCCCCAGGGCAGTGTCCCTCCATTCCCCAGGGCAGTGTTCCTCCATTCCCCAGGAGAGTGTTCCCCCATTTCCCAGGGCAGTGTTTCCCCATTCCCCAGGATAGTTTTCCCCCATTCTCCAGGAATGTGTTCCTCCAATCGCCAGGACACTGTTCCCCCATTCCCCAGGACAGTGTTCCTCCATTCCCCAGAACAGTGTTCCCCCATTCCCCAGGACAGTGTTCCTCCTTTCCCCAGGACAGTGTTCCTCCATTCCCCTGGGCAGCGTTCCCGCATTCCACACGGCAGTGTTCCCCTATTCACCATGACAGTGTTCCCCCATTCCCCAGGACAATGTTCCCCTATTCACCAGGACAGTGTTCTCCCATTCCCAAGGAATGTGTTCCTCCATTCCCCAGGGCTGTGTTTAAGCATTCCCCAGTACAGTGTTCCCCCATTCCCCAGGACAGTGTTCCTCCATTCCCCAGGACAGTGTTCCCATATTCCCCAGGAGAGTGTTCCCCCATTGCCCAGGACAGCGTTCATCCATTCCCCAGGACAGTGTTGCCCCATTCCCTAGGAATGTGATCCTCCATTCTTCAGGACAGCGTTCCCGCATTCCCCAGGACAGTGTTCCTCCATTCCCCAGGACAGTGTTCCCCCATTCCCCAGGACAGCGTACATCCATTCCCCAGGACAGTGTTGCCCCATTCCCTAGGAATGTGATCCTTCATTCTTCAGGACAGCGTTCCCGCAATCCCCAGGACAGTGTTCCTCTATTCCCCAGGACAGTGTTCCCCCATTCCCCAGGACAGTGTTTCCCCATTCCTAAGGAATGTGTTCCTCCGTTCCCGAGGACAGTGTTCCTCCATTCCCCAGAGCAGTGATCCCCCATTCCCCAGGGCAGTGTTTTCCCATTCCCCAGGATAGTGTTCCTCCATTCCCCAGGGCAGTTTTCCCCCATTCCCCAGGAATGTGTTCTTCCAATCCCCAGGACACTGTTCCCCCATTCCCCAGGGCAGTGTTCCTCCATTCCCCAGGGCAGTGATCCCCCATTCTCCAACACAGTGTTCCCTCATTCCCCAGGGCAGTGTTCCCCAATTCCCCAGGAGAGTGTTCCCCCATTTCCCAGGGCAGTGTTTCCCCATTCCCCAGGATAGTGTTCCTCCATTCCCCAGGACAGTGTTCCTCCAATCGCCAGGACACTGTTCCCCCATTCCCCAGGACAGTGTTCCTCCATTCCCCAGGACAGTGTTCCCCCATTCCCCAGGACAGTGTTCCTCCTTTCCCCAGGACAGTGTTCCTCCATTCCCCAGCACAGTGTTCCCTCATTCCCCAGGGCAGTGTTCCCCAATTCCCCAGGAGAGTGTTCCCCCATTTCCCAGGGCAGTGTTTCCCCATTCCCCAGGATAGTTTTCCCCCATTCCCAAGGAATGTGTTCCTCCAATCGCCAGGACACTGTTCCCCCATTCCCCAGGACAGTGTTCCTCCATTCCCCAGCACAGTGTTCCCTCATTCCCCAGGGCAGTGTTCCCCAATTCCCCAGGAGAGTGTTCCCCCATTTCCCAGGGCAGTGTTTCCCCATTCCCCAGGATAGTTTTCCCCCATTCCCCAGGAATGTGTTCCTCCAATCGCCAGGACACTGTTCCCCCATTCCCCAGGACAGTGTTCCTCTATTCCCCAGAACAGTGTTCCCCCATTCCCCAGGACAGTGTTCCTCCTTTCCCCAGGACAGTGTTCCTCCATTCCCCAGGGCAGCGTTCCCGCATTCCACACGGCAGTGTTCCCCTATTCACCAGGACAGTGTTCCCCCATTCCCCAGGACAATGTTCCCCTATTCACCAGGACAGTGTTCTCCCATTCCCAAGGAATGTTATCCTCCATTCCCCAGGGCTGTGTTTAAGCATTCCCCAGTACAGTGTTCCCCCATTCCCCAGGACAGTGTTCCTCCATTCCCCAGGACAGTGTTCCCATATTCCCCAGGAGAGTGTTCCCCCATTGCCCAGGACAGCGTTCATCCATTCCCCAGGATAGTGTTGCCCCATTCCCTAGGAATGTGATCCTCCATTCTTCAGGACAGCGTTCCCGCATTCCCCAGGACAGTGTTCCTCCATTCCCCAGGACAGTGTTCCCCCATTCCCCAGGACAGCGTACATCCATTCCCCAGGACAGTGTTGCCCCATTCCCTAGGAATGTGATCCTTCATTCTTCAGGACAGCGTTCCCGCAATCCCCAGGACAGTGTTCCTCTATTCCCCAGGACAGTGTTCCCCCATTCCCCAGGACAGTGTTTCCCCATTCCTAAGGAATGTGTTCCTCCGTTCCCGAGGACAGTGTTCCTCCATTCCCCAGAGCAGTGATCCCCCATTCCCCAGGGCAGTGTTTTCCCATTCCCCAGGATAGTGTTCCTCCATTCCCCAGGGCAGTTTTCCCCCATTCCCCAGGAATGTGTTCTTCCAATCCCCAGGACACTGTTCCCCCATTCCCCAGGACAGTGTTCCCCCATTCCCCAGGGCAGTGATCCCCCATTCTCCAACACAGTGTTCCCTCATTCCCCAGGGCAGTGTTCCCCAATTCCCCAGGAGAGTGTTCCCCCATTTCCCAGGGCAGTGTTTCCCCATTCCCCAGGATAGTGTTCCTCCATTCCCCAGGACAGTGTTCCTCCAATCGCCAGGACACTGTTCCCCGATTCCCTAGGACAGTGTTCCTCCATTCCCCAGGACAGTGTTCCCCCATTCCCCAGGACAGTGTTCCTCCTTTCCCCAGGACAGTGTTCCTCCATTCCCCAGCACAGTGTTCCCTCCTTCCCCAGGGCAGTGTTCCCCAATTCCCCAGGAGAGTGTTCCCCCATTTCCCAGGGCAGTGTTTCCCCATTCCCCAGGATAGTTTTCCCCCATTCCCCAGGAATGTGTTCCTCCAATCGCCAGGACACTGTTCCCCCATTCCCCAGGACAGTGTTCCTCCATTCCCCAGCACAGTGTTCCCCCATTCCCCAGGACAGTGTTCCTCCTTTCCCCAGGACAGTGTTCCTCCATTCCCCAGGGCAGCGTTCCCGCATTCCACACGGCAGTGTTCCCCTATTCACCAGGACAGTGTTCCCCCATTCCCCAGGACAATGTTCCCCTATTCACCAGGACAGTGTTCTCCCATTCCCAAGGAATGTGTTCCTCCATTCCCCAGGGCTGTGTTTAAGCATTCCCCAGTACAGTGTTCCCCCATTCCCCAGGACAGTGTTCCTCCATTCCCCAGGACAGTGTTCCCATATTCCCCAGGAGAGTGTTCCCCCATTGCCCAGGACAGCGTTCATCCATTCCCCAGGATAGTGTTGCCCCATTCCCTAGGAATGTGATCCTCCATTCTTCAGGACAGCGTTCCCGCATTCCCCAGGACAGTGTTCCTCCATTCCCCAGGACAGTGTTCCCCCATTCCCCAGGACAGCGTACATCCATTCCCCAGGACAGTGTTGCCCCATTCCCTAGGAATGTGATCCTTCATTCTTCAGGACAGCGTTCCCGCAATCCCCAGGACAGTGTTCCTCTATTCCCCAGGACAGTGTTCCCCCATTCCCCAGGACAGTGTTTCCCCATTCCTAAGGAATGTGTTCCTCCGTTCCCGAGGACAGTGTTCCTCCATTCCCCAGAGCAGTGATCCCCCATTCCCCAGGGCAGTGTTTTCCCATTCCCCAGGATAGTGTTCCTCCATTCCCCAGGGCAGTTTTCCCCCATTCCCCAGGAATGTGTTCTTCCAATCCCCAGGACACTGTTCCCCCATTCCCCAGGACAGTGTTCCCCCATTCCCCAGGGCAGTGATCCCCCATTCTCCAACACAGTGTTCCCTCATTCCCCAGGGCAGTGTTCCCCAATTCCCCAGGAGAGTGTTCCCCCATTTCCCAGGGCAGTGTTTCCCCATTCCCCAGGATAGTGTTCCTCCATTCCCCAGGACAGTGTTCCTCCAATCGCCAGGACACTGTTCCCCGATTCCCTAGGACAGTGTTCCTCCATTCCCCAGGACAGTGTTCCCCCATTCCCCAGGACAGTGTTCCTCCTTTCCCCAGGACAGTGTTCCTCCATTCCCCAGCACAGTGTTCCCTCCTTCCCCAGGGCAGTGTTCCCCAATTCCCCAGGAGAGTGTTCCCCCATTTCCCAGGGCAGTGTTTCCCCATTCCCCAGGATAGTTTTCCCCCATTCCCCAGGAATGTGTTCCTCCAATCGCCAGGACACTGTTCCCCCATTCCCCAGGACAGTGTTCCTCCATTCCCCAGCACAGTGTTCCCCCATTCCCCAGGACAGTGTTCCTCCTTTCCCCAGGACAGTGTTCCTCCATTCCCCAGGGCAGCGTTCCCGCATTCCACACGGCAGTGTTCCCCTATTCACCAGGACAGTGTTCCCCCATTCCCCAGGACAATGTTCCCCTATTCACCAGGACAGTGTTCTCCCATTCCCAAGGAATGTGTTCCTCCATTCCCCAGGGCTGTGTTTAAGCATTCCCCAGTACAGTGTTCCCCCATTCCCCAGGACAGTGTTCCTCCATTCCCCAGGACAGTGTTCCCATATTCCCCAGGAGAGTGTTCCCCCATTGCCGAGGACAGCGTTCATCCATTCCCCAGGACAGTGTTGCCCCATTCCCTAGGAATGTGCTTCTCCATTCTTCAGGACAGCGTTCCCGCATTCCCCAGGACAGTGTTCCTCCATTCCCCAGGACAGTGTTCCCCCATTCCCCAGGACAGCGTACATCCATTCCCCAGGACAGTGTTGCCCCATTCCCTAGGAATGTGATCCTTCATTCTTCAGGACAGCGTTCCCGCAATCCCCAGGACAGTGTTCCTCTATTCCCCAGGACAGTGTTCCCCCATTCCCCAGGACAGTGTTTCCCCATTCCTAAGGAATGTGTTCCTCCGTTCCCGAGGACAGTGTTCCTCCATTCCCCAGGACTGTTTTCCGCCATTCCCCAGTACAGTGTTCCGCCATTTTCCAGGACAGTGTTCCCCCATTCCCCAGGACAGTGTTGCCCCATTCCCCAGGACAGTGTTCCTCCTTTCCCCAGGACAGTGTTCCTCCATTCCCCAGGGCAGCGTTCCCACATTCCCCAGGGCAGTGTTCCCCTATTCACCAGGACAGTGTTTCCCCATTCCCCAGGACAATGTTCGCCCATTCCCAAGGAATGTGTTCCTCCATTCTCCAGGGCTGTGTTTAAGCATTCCCCAGTACAGTGTTCCCCCATTCCCCAGGACAGTGTTCCTCCATTCCCCAGGGCCATTTTCCTCCATTCCCCCGGACAGTGTCCCTCCATTCCCCCGGACAGTGTCCCTCCGTTCCCTAGGACAGTGTTCCTCCATTCCCCAGGACAGTCTTTCCCCATTCCCCAGGACAGTTTTCCCTCATTCCCCAGGACAGGCTTCCTCCATTTCCCAGGACATGATTTCCTCATTCTCCAGGACAGTGTTCCTCCATTCCCCAAGACAGAGTTCCCCCATTCCCCAGGACAATGTTCCTCATTCCCCGGGACTGTGTTCCTCCATTCCCCAGGGCCGTTTTCCTCCATTCCCCAGGATAGTGTTACCCCATTCCCCAGGAGAGTGTTCCTCCATTCCCCAGGACAGTTTTCCCACATTCCCCAGGAGAGTGTTCCTCCATTCCCCAGGACAGCATTCCCCCATTCCCCAGGACTGTGTTCCGCCATTCCCCAGGACAGTGTTCCCCCATTCCGCAGGACAATGTTCCCCCATTCCCCAGGACAGTGTTCCCACATTCCCCAGGGCAGTGTTACCCTATTCACCAGGACAGTGTTTCCCCATTCCCCAGGACAATGTTCGCCCATTCCCAAGGAATGTGTTCCTCCATTCTCCAGGGCTGTGTTTAAGCATTCCCCAGTACAGTGTTCCCCCATTCCCCCGGACAGTGTCCCTCCATTCCCCAGGACAAAGTTCCCCCATTCCCCAGGACAGTGTTCCCCCATTCCCCAGGACAGTGTTCCCCCATTCCGCAGGACATTGTTCCCCCATTCCCCAGGACAGTTTTCCCTCATTCCCCAGGACAGGCTTCCTCCATTTCCCAGGACATGATTTCCTCATTCTCCAGGACAGTGTTCCTCCATTCCCCAGGACAGAGTTCCCCCATTCCCCAGGACAATGTTCCTCATTCCCCGGGACTGTGTTCCTCCATTCCCCAGGGCCGTTTTCCTCCATTCCCCAGGACAGTGTTACCCCATTCCCCAGGAGAGTGTTCCTCCATTCCCCAGGACAGTTTTCCCACATTCCCCAGGAGAGTGTTCCTCCATTCCCCAGGACAGCATTCCCCCATTCCCCAGGACTGTGTTCCGCCATTCCCCAGGACATTGTTCCCCCATTCCCCAGGACAGTGTTCCGCCATTCCCCAGGACTGTGTTCCCCCATTCCCCAGGACAGTGTTCCGCCATTCCGCAGGACAATGTTCCCCCATTCCCCAGGACAGTGTTCCCACATTCCCCAGGGCAGTGTTCCCCTATTCACCAGGACAATGTTCCCCTATTCACAAGGAATGTGTTCCTCCATTCTCCAGGGCTGTGTTTAAGCATCCCCCAGTACAGTGTTCCCCCATTCCCCAGGGCCGTTTTCCTCCATTCCCCCGGACAGTGTCCCTCCATTCCCCCGGACAGTGTCCCTCCGTTCCCTAGGACAGTGTTCCTCCATTCCCCAGGACAGTCTTTCCCCATTCCCCAGGACAGTTTTCCCTCATTCCCCAGGACAGGCTTCCTCCATTTCCCAGGACATGATTTCCTCATTCTCCAGGACAGTGTTCCTCCATTCCCCAAGACAGAGTTCCCCCATTCCCCAGGACAATGTTCCTCATTCCCCGGGACTGTGTTCCTCCATTCCCCAGGGCCGTTTTCCTCCATTCCCCAGGACAGTGTTACCCCATTCCGCAGGAGAGTGTTCCTCCATTCCCCAGGACAGTTTTCCCACATTCCCCAGGAGAGTGTTCCTCCATTCCCCAGGACAGCATTCCCCCATTCCCCAGGACTGTGTTCCGCCATTCCCCAGGACATTGTTCCCCCATTCCCCAGGACAGTGTTCCCCCATTCCGCAGGACAATGTTCCCCCATTCCCCAGGACAGTGTTCCCCCATTCACCAGGACAATGTTGCCCCATTCCCCAGGGCAGTGTCCCTCCATTCCCCAGGACAGTGTTCCCCCATTCCCCAGGACAATGTTCCCCCATTCCCCAGGACAGTGTTCCCCCATTCCCCAGGGCAATGTTCCCCCATTCCCCAGGACAGTGTTCCCCCATTCCCCAGGGCAATGTTGCCTCATTCCCCAGGACAGTGTTGCCCCATTCCCCAGGACAATGTTGCCCCATTCCCCAGGACAGTGTTCCCGCATTCCCCAGGACTGTGTTCCGCCATTCCCCAGGACAGTATTCCTCCATTCCCCAGGACAGTGTTCCCCCATTCCCCAGGACAGTGTTCCTCCTTTCCCCAGGACAGTGTTCCTCCATTCCCCAGGGCAGCGTTCCCGCATTCCACACGGCAGTGTTCCCCTATTCACCAGGACAGTGTTCCCCCATTCCCCAGGACAATGTTCCCCTATTCACCATGACAGTGTTCTCCCATTCCCAAGGAATGTTATCCTCCATTCCCCAGGGCTGTGTTTAAGCATTCCCCAGTACAGTGTTCCCCCATTCCCCAGGACAGTGTTCCTCCATTCCCCAGGGCAGTGTTCCCATATTCCCCAGGAAAGTGTTCCCCCATTGCCCAGGACAGCGTTCATCCATTCCCCAGGACAGTGTTGCCCCATTCCCTAGGAATGTGATCCTCCATTCTTCAGGACAGCGTTCCCGCATTCCCCAGGACAGTGTTCCTCCATTCCCCAGGACAGTGTTCCCCCATTCCCCAGGACAGCGTACATCCATTCCCCAGGACAGTGTTGCCCCATTCCCTAGGAATGTGATCCTTCATTCTTCAGGACAGCGTTCCCGCAATCCCCAGGACAGTGTTCCTCTATTCCCCAGGACAGTGTTCCCCCATTCCCCAGGACAGTGTTTCCCCATTCCTAAGGAATGTGTTCCTTCGTTCCCGAGGACAGTGTTCCTCCATTCCCCAGGACAGTGTTCCCCCATTCCTAAGGAATGTGTTCCACCGTTCCCGAGGACAGTGTTCCTCCATTCCCCAGGATAGTGTACCCCCATTCCCCAGGACTGTTTTCCGCCATTCCCCAGGGCCATTTTCCTTCATTCCCCCGGACAGTGTCCCTCCATTCCCCCGGACAGTGTCCCTCCGTTCCCTAGGACAGTGTTCCTCCATTCCCCAGGACAGTCTTTCCCCATTCCCCAGGACAGTTTTCCCTCATTCCCCAGGACAGGCTTCCTCCATTTCCCAGGACATGATTTCCTCATTCTCCAGGACAGTGTTCCTCCATTCCCCAAGACAGAGTTCCCCCATTCCGCAGGACAATGTTCCCCCATTCCCCAGGACAGTGTTCCCACATTCCCCAGGGCAGTGTCCCTCCATTCCCCAGGACAGTGTTGCCCCATTCCCCAGGACAATGTTCCCCCATTCCCCAGGACAGTGTTCCCCCATTCCCCAGGGCAATGTTGCCTCATTCCCCAGGACAGTGTTGCCCCATTCCCCAGGACAATGTTGCCCCATTCCCCAGGACAGTGTTCCCGCATTCCCCAGGACTGTGTTCCGCCATTCCCCAGGACAGTATTCCTCCATTCCCCAGGACAATGTTCCCCCATTCCCCAGGACAGTGTTCCCCCATTCCCCAGGACAATGTTCCCCCATTCCCCAGGACGGTGTTGCACCATTCCCCAGGACAGTGTTCCCGCATTCCCCAGGGGTGTGTCCCTCTATTCCCCAGGACAGTGTTCCCCCATTCCCCAGGACAATGATGCCCCATTCCCCAGGGCAGTGTTCCTCCATTTCCCAGGACATGATTCTCCCATTCCCCGGGACATGATTCCCCCATTCCCCAGGACAGTGTTCCTCCATTCCCCAGGACCGGGTTCCTCCATTCTCCAGGGCAGTGTTTCCCCATTCCCCAGGACAGCGTTCCCGCATTCCCCAGGGCAGTGTTCCCCCATTCCCCGGGACAGTGCTCGCCCATTGCCCAGGACAGCATTCCTGCATTCCCCAATGTAGTATTCCACCATTCCCAGGACCGCGTTCCTCCATTTCCCAGGACAGTGTTCCCCCATTCCCCAGGACAGCATTCCGCCATTCCCCAATGTAGTATGCCTCCATTCCCCAGGACAGTGTTCCCCCATTCCCCAGGACAGTGCTCCCCCATTCCCCAGGACAGTGTTCCTCCATTCCCCAGGACAGTGTTCCCCCATTCCCCGGGACAGTGTTCCCCCATTCCCCAGGACAGTGTTCCTCCATTTCCCAGGACAGTGATCCCCCATTCCCCAGGGCAGTGTTCCCCCATTCCCCAGGGCAGTGTTCCCCCATTCCCCAGGACAGTGTTCCTCCATTTCCCAGGACAGTGTTCCCCCATTCCTCAGGGCAGTGTTCCCCCATTCCCCAGGATAGTGTTCCCCCATTCCCCAGGACAGTGTTCCCCCATTCCCCAGGGCAGTGTTCCTCCATTCCCCAGGACAGTGTTCCCCCATTCCCCAGGGCAGTGTTCCTCCATTCCCCAGGACAGTGTTCCCCCATTCCTCAGGGCAGTGTTCCCCCATTCCCCAGGATAGTGTTCCCCCATTCCCCAGGACAGTGTTCCCCCATTCCCCAGGTCAGTGTTCCTCCATTCCCCAGGACAGTGTTCCCCCATTCCCCAGGGCAGTGTTCCTCCATTCCCCAGGACAGGGTTCCCCCATTCCCCAGGGCAGTGTTCCCCCATTCCCCAGAGCAGTGTTCCCCCATTCCCCAGGGCAGTGTTCCTCCATTCCCCAGGACAGTGTTCCTCCATTCCCCAGGACAGTGTTCCCCCATTCCCCAGGACAATGTTCCTCCATTCCCCAGGGCAGCGTTTCCGCATTCCCCAGGGCAGTGTCCCTCCATTCCCCAGGACAGTGTTCCTCCATTCCCAAGGACAGCGTTCCCGCATTCCCCAGGGCAGTGTTCCATATTCACCAGGACAGTGTTCCCCCATTCCCAAGGAATGTGTTCCTCCATTCCCCAGGGCAGTGTTCCTCCATTCCCCAGGACAGTGTTCCCCCATTCTCAAGGAATGTGTTCCTCCATTCCCCAGGGCAGTGTTCCTCCATTCCCCAGGACAGTGTTCCCGCATTCCCAAGGAATGTGTTCCTCCATTCCCCAGGGCAGTGTTCCTCCATTCCCCAGGACAGTGTTCCCGCATTCCCAAGGAATGTGTTCCTCCATTCCCCAGGGCAGTGTTCTTCCATTCCCTAGGGCAGTGTTCCTGCATTCCCCAGGAGAGTGTTCGTCCATTCCCCAGGTCAGCGTTCCACCGTTTCCCAATGTAGTATTCCTCCATTCCCAAGGACAATCTTCCTCCATTCCCCAGGACAGTGTTCCCCCATTCCCCAGGACAGTGTTCCTCCATTCCCCAGGACAGTGTTCCTCCATTCCCCAGGGCAGTGTGCCCCCATTCCCCAGGACAGGGTTCCTCCTTTCCCCAGGACAGTGTTCCCCCATTCCCCAGGACAGTGTTCCTCCATTCCCCAGGGCAGCGTTTCCGCATTCCCCAGGGCAGTGTCCCTCCATTCCCCAGGACAGTGTTCCTCCATTCCCCAGGACAGCGTTCCCGCATTCCCCAGGGCAGTGTTCCCTATTCACCAGGACAGTGTTCCTCCATTCCCCAGGGCAGTGTTCCTCCATTCCCCAGGACAGTGTTCCCCCATTCTCAAGGAATGTGTTCCTCCATTCCCCAGGGCAGTGTTCCTCCATTCCCCAGGACAGTGTTCCCGCATTCCCAAGGAATGTGTTCCTCCATTCCCCTGGACAGTGTTCTTCCATTCCCCAGGGCAGTGTTCCTGCATTCCCCAGGAGAGTGTTCGTCCATTCCCCAGGTCAGCGTTCCACCGTTCCCCAATGTAGTATTCCTCCATTCCCAAGGACAATCTTCCTCCATTCCCCAGGACAGTGTTCCCCCATTCCCCAGGACAGTGTTCCTCCATTCCCCCGGGCAGTGTTCCCCCATTCCCCAGGACAGTGTTCCCCATTCCCCAGGGCAATGTTCCCCCATTCCCCAGGAGAGTGTTCCCCCATTCCCCAGGGCAATGATCCCCCATTCCCCAGGACAGTGTTCCTCCATTCCCCCGGGCAGTGTTCCCCCATTCCCCAGGACAGTGTTCCCCATTCCCCAGGGCAATGTTCCCCCATTCCCCAGGACAGTGTTCCCCATTCTCCAGGGCATTGTTCCTCTATTCCCCAGGGCAGTGTTCCTCCATTCCCCAGGACAGTATCCGTCCATTCCCCAGGACAGTGTTCCCCCATTCCCCAGGACAGTGCTCCCCCATTCCTCAGGAATGTGCTCCTCCATTCCCCAGCACAGTGTTCCCCCATTCCCCAGGACAGTGTTCCCCCATTCCCCAGGGCAGTTTCCCCCATTCCCCATGACAGGGTTCCTCCTTTCCCCAAGGACAGTGTTCCCCATTCCCCAGGCTAGTGTCCCTCCATTCACCAAGACAGTGTTCTTCCATTCCCCAGGGCAGCGTTCCCGCATTCCCCAGGGCAGTGTCCCTCCATTCCCCAGGACAGCGTTCCCGCATTCCCCAGGGCAGTATTCCACTATTCACCAGGACAGTGTTCCCCCATTCCCCAGGACAGTGTTTCTCCATTCCCCAGGGCAGTGTTCCTCCATTCCCCAGGACAGTGTTCCTCCATTCCCCAGGACAGTGTTCCCCCATTCCCCAGGACAGTGTTTCTCCATTCCCCAGGGTAGTGTTATCCCATTCCCCAGGACAGGGTTCCTCCTTTCCCCAGGACAGTGTTCCCCCATTCCCCAGGACAGTGTTCCCGTATTCCCCAGGACTGTGTTCCGCCATTCCCCAGGACAGTGTTCCTCCATTCCCCAGGGCAGCGTTTCCGCATTCCCCAGGGCAGTGTTCCCCTATTCACCAGGACCGTGTTCCCCCATTCCCCAGGACAATGTTGCCCCATTCCCCAGGACAATGTTCCCCCATTCCCAAGGAATGTGTTCCTCCATTCCCCACGGCAGTGTTCTTCCATTCCTTAGGGCAGTGTTCCCTCATTCCCCAGGAGAGTGTTCGTCCATTCCCCAGGTCAGCGTTCCTCCGTTCCCGAGGACAGTGTTCCTCCGTTCCCGAGGACAGTGTTCCCCCATTCCACAGGACAGTGTTCCCCCATTCCCCAGGACAGTGTTCCTCCATTCCCCAGCACAGTGTTCCCCCATTCCCCAGGACAATGTTCCCCCATTCCACAGGACAGTGTTCCCCCATTCCCCAGGACAGTGTTCCCCCATTCCCCAGGACAGTGTTGCCCCATTCCCCAGGACAATGTTGCCCCATTACCCAGGACAGTGTTCCCGCATTCCCCAGGACTGTGTTCCCCCATTCCCCAGGACAGTGTTCCCCATTCCCCAGGGCAATGTTCCCCCATTCCCCAGGAGAGTGTTCCCCCATTCCCCAGGAGAGTGTTACCCCATTCTCCAGGGCAGTGTTCCCCCATTCCCCAGGACAGTATACCCGCAGTCCCCAGGAATGTGTCCCTCCATTCTCCAGGGCATTGTTCCTCTATTCCCCAGGGCAGTGTTCCTCCATTCCCAGGACAGTATCCGTCCATTCCCCAGGACAGTGTTCCCCCATTCCTCAGGAATGTGCTCCTCCATTCCCCAGGGCAGTGTTCCCGCATTCCCCAGGGCAGTGTCCCTCCATTCACCAAGACAGTGTTCTTCCATTCCCCAGGGCAGCGTTCCCGCATTCCCCAGGGCAGTGTCTCTCCATTCCCTAGGACAGCGTTCCCGCATTCCCCAGGGCAGTGTTCCCCTATTCACCAGGACAGTGTTCCCCCATTCCCCAGGACAATGTTGCCCCATTCCCCAGGACAGTGTTCCCCCATTCTCAAGGAATGTGTTCCTCCATTCCCCAGGACAGCGTTCCCGCATTCCCCAGGGCAGTGTGCCCCCATTCCCCAGGACAGTGTTCCCCCATTCCCCAGGACAGTGTTCCTCCATTCCCCAGGACAGTGTTCCCCCATTCCCCAGGGCAGTGTTCCTCCATTCCCCAGGGCAGTGTTCCCCCATTCCCCATGACAGGGTTCCTCCTTTGCCCAGGACAGTGTTCCCCCATTCCCCAGGGCAGTGTTCCCGCATTCCCCAGGGCAGTGTCCCTCCATTCACCAAGACAGTGTTCTTCCATTCCCCAGGGCAGCGTTCCCGCATTCCCCAGGGCAGTGTCTCTCCATTCCCTAGGACAGCGTTCCCGCATTCCCCAGGGCAGTGTTCCCCTATTCACCAGGACAGTGTTCCCCCATTCCCCAGGACAATGTTGCCCCATTCCCCAGGACAGTGTTCCCCCATTCTCAAGGAATGTGTTCCTCCATTCCCCAGGACAGCGTTCCCGCATTCCCCAGGGCAGTGTTCCCCCATTCCCCAGGACAGTGTTCCCCCATTCCCCAGGACAGTGTTCCTCCATTCCCCAGGACAGTGTTCCCCCATTCACCAGGGCAGTGTTCCTCCATTCCCCAGGACAGTGTTCCCTCATTCCCCAGGGCAGTGTTCCCCCATTCCCCAGGGCAGTGTTCCCCCATTCCCCAGGGCAGTGTTCCTCCATTCCTCAGGACAGTGTTCCTCCATTCCCCAGGGCAGTGTTATCCCATTCCCCAGATCAGGGTTCCTTCTTTCCCCAGGAGAGTGTTCCCCCATTCCCCAGGGCAGTGTTCCCCCATTCCCCATGACAGGGTTCCTCCTTTGCCCAGGACAGTGTTCCCCCATTCCCCAGGGCAGTGTTCCCGCATTCCCCAGGGCAGTGTCCCTCCATTCACCAAGACAGTGTTCTTCCATTCCCCAGGGCAGCGTTCCCGCATTCCCCACGGCAGTGTTCTTCCATTCCCCAGGGCAGCGTTCCCGCATTCCCAAGGGCAGTGTTCCCCTATTCACCAGGACAGTGTTCCCCCATTCCCCAGGATAATGTTGCCCCATTCCCCAGGACAATGTTCCCCCATTCCCAAGGAATGTGTTCCTCCATTCCCCACGGCAGTGTTCTTCCATTTCCCAGGGCAGTGTTCCCGCATTCCCCAGGAGAGTGTTCGTCCATTCCCCAGGTCAGCGTTCCTCCGTTCCCGAGGACAGTGTTCCTCCGTTCCCGAGGACAGTGTTCCCACATTCCCCAGGACAGTGTTCCCCCATTCCCCAGGACAGTGTTCCTCCATTCCACAGGACAGTGTTCCCCCATTCCCCAGGACAGTGTTCCCCATTCCCCAGGGCAATGTTCCCCCATTCCCCATGACAGGGTTCCTCCTTTCCCCAGGACAGTGTTCCCCCATTCCCCAGGACAGTGTTCCCGCATTCCCCAGGGCAGTGTCCCTCCATTCACCAAGACAGTGTTCTTCCATTCCCCAGGGCAGCGTTTCCGCATTCCCCAGGGCAGTGTCCCACCATTCCCCAGGACAGTGCTCCTCCATTCCCCAGGACAGCGTTCCCGCATTCCCCAGGGCAGTGTTCCCCTATTCACCAGGACAGTGTTCCCCCATTCCCCAGGACAATGTTGCCCCATTCCCCAGGACAGTGTTCCCCCATTCTCAAGGAATGTGTTCCTCCATTCCCCAGGACAGCGTTCCTGCATTCCCCAGGGCAGTGTTCCCCCATTCCCCAGGACAGTGTTCCTCCATTCCCCAGGATAGTGGTTCCTCCATTCCCCAGGACAGTGTTCCCCCATTCCCCAGGGCAGTGTTCCGCCATTCCCCAGGACAGTGTTCCCCCATTCCCCAGAACAATGTTCCCCCATTCCCCAGGACAGTGTTCCCCCATTCCCCAGGGCAGTGTCCCCCCATTCCCCAGGACAGTGTTGCCCCATTCCCCAGGACAGTGTTCCCCCATTCTCAAGGAATGTGTTCCTCCATTCCCCAGGACAGCGTTCCTGCATTCCCCAGGGCAGTGTTCCCCCATTCCCCAGGACAGTGTTCCTCCATTCCCCAGGATAGTGGTTCTTCCATTCCCCAGGACAGTGTTCCCCCATTCCCCAGGGCAGTGTTCCGCCATTCCCCAGGACAGTGTTCCCCCATTCCCCAGAACAATGTTCCCCCATTCCCCACGACAGTGTTCCCCCATTCTCCAGGGCAGTGTCCCCCCATTCCCCAGGACAGTGTTGCCCCATTCCCCAGGATAATGTT